>NW_007249324.1:718633-728584 GCF_000164805.1 Carlito syrichta | reverse complement strand
GCGCGCGCGCGCAACAATGTAACTGTGTGCGAGTGTGACCGAGCCGACAAGAGGACAGGGCAGAGGCAGGAGCGAGAGGGGGTGTGGGTGTGACACTGTAACAGTGACAGTGTGGTAAGGGGGGATGTGGAGAGATCGTGCAGAAAAAAGGGGAGGGTGTTGTGTGTGACAGGGGAACTGCGTGTGCGACAAAGGGGAGTAACAGGACAGAGCAGTGAAGTGTGGTGGGGAAGTGTGTATGTAGTGTCGTGTAACTGACAAACCTAGGGACAGTGCAGTCAAGTGCGGGGGGGCGCGGGTGAGTGTGTTTGGTGGGGGTTGAAGGAAGGGTGTGAACGTGTGTTTGTGCGAGAGAGAAGAGGGAGGGTGTGTGTGCGCGCACCAAAGCTGGTGGTGGGAACAGGAACAATGCAATAAAATGTGTGTGTGTAAGAGAGAGACCGGCGATTTGCGGCGGAAAACTGAATGCTAAGTTGAGCGAGGCCGAGTGAACGACTGTCGCCGACTTCCTCTGGCTCCTTGTACCTAAAATCTTGAGGGATTTTCTTCTTCTTAACTTCTTGAGGACTGTCACTACGTTTGTGAAGATCTTAATACCTACCTTTGCTTGCCCGGCACTCTGGCCAAATAGTAGAAATTGGGAGGCTGAGGGGTCTGTTTAGGGGTGAGTTGGGCGTGTGTGCCTGTCTGTATCCTGAGTTGTTACTTTGATGCGGTGGCTTCCCCCCCCCCCCTTTCTAAACTGGAATACTGCTTTGGAAGTGCATGTCTCACTCTAGGGGAGGAGGTGTGTTTGTCCCGTGGCGTTGAGTAAATTTCTATACAAAAGGATTAGATAGAGAAGGGAGTAAGAGAGGGTTGTTTTTTCTTTGGGTGAGAAATTGAGGTGGGTCTTCTGCGGAATTTAGAAGTTTTCACAGAAAACCCCTCTGCCTCTTTCTGAGAAAAAAAAAAAATCAGGACTTTGATGGAAATCTGTGGGTTCTATTTATCTAAGAATAGAGACAAGCTTTTGACAAATCTTGGGCCGCATTTATCCAGGCGTCTGTATCTAATGGTGATTGGGCCAGAGATCTGAGTGTGTGTGCATGTTAATAGATACACTTCAAATCTGGCGGGTTTTAGTCATTTGCTTGCCATTTGTGTTGTTAGTTGCCTTCAGAAAATGTCATTACAATTTCACTGCCACCACAAGGGAACTTCTTAAACCACAACACCAGTGTAGCAAAAAGTCCAGAGTCCTTGGAGCCCTACTGAATACTCATGTTTTAAAAAGCAGTAATTCAGATTTTTAAGTGATACAAATGCTCTCAGAAGTCTAATTTTAAGGTGGAATTGATTAAAATGTGACTGACTGGTGGGGGGGGGACAGTTTTGTTTTGACTAGGGAAACATTTGTATTTTATTGTTGTTTTTGAAACCTCTTCAAGTGTGTCGCAGCTTCTGGAGATGTCAAAAAATCCTCCTGGGGTTTACTGAACTCCAAAGTCAGGCTGTATCATCTGTGTTAATTTCACTGAAGAGATGAGGCTGACGTTCCTGGTGTGAGAGTATTTCTGACCCCTTTTTAACATGTGAGGATATTGACTGTACATCATATCTATTGATTAAGGGGATAAGGTACACTCTCATACTTTGAAGTAAGTGTGAAGTAAATTAATGAACTGCTTTCTTTTTCTGAAGGCTGACGCTTACCATAAATGTCGTGTTTCTCCCTGCAACCCGCTCTGAATGATTTTAGCATGTTGAGAAGGCGTGACAGGCCAGCCCAGAAGGAGGAAGGGGTGGGGGAAGGAGGGAACTCCGTTTAACAAATAAAAGAGAATTAACTTCATTGCTTTGGTCTCCTTCTATAATGATATTCATTTTAAGGACCTAATATACAGTTGTTCAAATTTGGGGTTGAATTCTAATCAATACCATCACCCTCAAAGGTGGAGGGAAAAAAAGCTTTGAGAGGAGATTTCCTTTCCATGAATAGTTATTTATTTTATCTTTTTATCCTCCTATCTTCTGGAAGGAAATAGGGCAGGACTATTAAAAAGCTAAATGCTGATACTGAGAGCAAACAGAGGCGTTAACTACTGTTTCCTCAAAAATGCCAGGAACTAGAAAAACCCAGCATCATGTGACTGCAATTTTGAGCTACCTAATTCGAAGATTTTTTTCATTTGCATAAATGCACTTTCGAATCATATGTCATTATTCCTATGACATAAGTCACAACGTTGGTGTGGATTTAATGAAAATATCGAATCCTTCAATTTGCATAAGGTTGGCTTGCATCATTTGGGGGTTTTCATAAAGGTTTGTATGTGCAACTTTCTTCATTTATATATATAGTTAGAAATATATATGTATATATATTCCATCGCTCCCATGTAAAAAGTGAGGTGTTTACTTCATAGTCACAGGACATGTTTTCTTGCACTATTCCTGTTTCACGCCCCCCCAAGAAGTAGTTAGTGTGTGTGTCATAAGTCAATAAAGTTTAAAAGGAAGAACAAAGAGAATTCTATAATTGTCCAGAAATTAAAATCGTCATAATTTTGTTTCTAAACTTGCTTGAAACTGGTCTCAATGGCAGCTTTTCTCCATTTTAGAGAAGTGACCTGATCCTTCTTAAATCCTGTCCCACAGAAGGGAACATCTGTAATCCATTGTAGATACAGCCTGCCTGGCAGAGCATTTTGGGGTGCATGCACCTTTCACGATATTGATTATTGCTCTTGAGTATGATATTGTGATAATACAGATGTTTGGAAAAGAAGAGGGAAGAAAAAGAGAAAGTACTGGCATTCTAACATGAATTAAAAGTTCCCTCCACCCCATAGGAAGTTTAATATGCTGGCAGGAAGAAGGGTAGATAGATATTCTGCTGTTTCTTGCAAACCTGTGGGATCCACTATCAATAAAGCTAAAATCCATTAGCATTCTGTATGCATCTGCAGCATAAATTTCATTTGAATTTCAAATTTAATAAACCAGGAGGTTTTTAATCATCCCTGGTTTTATTTGTTTGATATTAACATGCTTATTGACCGGGTCTGGTGACCAGTTTGATCATTACAGGACAGCAAAAAGTTAATTAAAACGACCACAGCCCCTTAATCATATCATCTGTCTCATCCATGTCGCTCTCTTTATTACTGGTGATGATGGATAGTCTCCCAGATTAATTTCTCTGTTTCTTCGATTTGGACAACAGCTTTTGGGACCTAATTTACATCCTGGGAACAACTTGCTCAAGTATATCTAACACCTTGCAGCTACAATATACATCAACATCTCCTTAGATGGAACGGAGAAAGGGAGCTTTTTTTGCAGGCTGGCTTGAAGACTAATCAATGCCCGGATCTTGAGCTCCTGCACGTTCACAACCAAAGAAACAGAAGGTCCTAAAAGCAAATTAGAGGCCTCAGTCCCTGCTTTTCCTTTTAGGGGGGTGGGGAGTGAAATATGCCTTCACTGTTTGGCTAATAGATTAAAATGTGTAGATACAGCGACAAGTAAAGAAAGCCATTTGTAACCATTAAGTACAATTAGAGATTTATAGTGGAAAACATCAAAGTTATCCAGGCTTTCAAGTGTCCGGTAATGCATCTACACCCAAATACGGGTTTTGAACTTGTTAAGAGTGGTCGGGTATATACCTAAAGCTTAGAAAATAAAATAAAATAAAAGAGGAGAATAAAATGCACACGAACTATACAGCGCGTACCTCTGCTGGGTACGCTTAAACCCTGCTCTTAGAGTCTCGGTTTGCAGAGCGTTGGCAGAGACATGCAAGCTCTGGAGCCGAATGGCGGGGGCTCGCGCGAACTCCGTGAACGCGGGGCCGGGGGTGCGTCCCTGGCGGGTACCTCTCCCTGGAGGGTAGGCGAATAGCCTCAACCCCTGCCACCGCGCGGGGACCTAGCGCGCAGACGACTTCGCTACTAAATAAAGCGTGAAGAGGGATGGCTGGAGAGCCGAGCGCCGCCGGCGGCCGCCAGGAGGAGGAGGACTGAGCCAGGTTGGGGGTGATTCCTGGTCGAGAGCTCTCTGGTCAAAAAGTATTCCCTGATGGGAAAGAAAAAGAAAAAAGAAAGAAAAAGAGATCACCTGGCCAGACGTGGACCTGTGGATTCCTGAGGGATGCCCCTCAGCGGTCCACTTCTGCTTTCGGGTGGCTTTACTGAGAAGTTGCCTAACATTTCCTGGGAAGGGAGGTAATAAAAGCCCCTCGCTGGTGGCAGATTGTTGAGCCGTAGGTGGGAAGGGATCAGTCCGCCAAAGCCCAGAGAGGGCTATATTTTCCTGATTGGAAAATGGGAACTTCCAAGTCGAACAATAGCCTCTATTAGGGAGGTTATTTGGTTTCAAACTGTCCAGCCGCATTTACAGCCGAGTCCTTACTTTCCTGGTACTGCTTAATTGGATGCATTTGTTGACCACAGAGAAGCAATAGTGACTCGATCTACTGACATAGGAGCTCCTGGCGGATGCAAAGCATTGCCTTGATGACTCTTTTTGAATAGATGGGACCACTTGAGGGAGCATTTCATATTTTTTCTTAATTGATTTGACATTTCCCCCCTCCATTTCTCCTTAATGTTTACTCTTTTTCCTTCTCTGCCACTTCAAAACATTCAAAAGTTAGGGACAGCTTAGTTAAAAGAGATGTACCAGTCTAACACCATGTTACCAGCTTTACTTTACTTTAGCTAAGGTTTTCCAAATGCATATTCAGAAGACAAGGGCAAGAACTTTCTCATGTATAAGATAGTCCTCTTGATAGTAGGTAAGTTCCTGAGTAGGGCAAATATGAAGATACATATCAAAATTGGTGTTTGAAACCTCCATGTATACCCTATGTTGAAGGAAGAAAACAAAACACGTTTCCCTACTCATTGTCAACACACATAATGCTCGTATCTTCCTGTTATGTTAATGTGACCTCAGTGTTGGTTCGACAAGCACGCTTGAACTCTATGGTATATTTCATATTCATGTCTCTGTCAGCCCATAGATGAAATTGATAATTCTACAGCCTGTAGAATTCTTCATCATGTAAATGAAGGAAACACATGTAGGAAAAAGAGTTTGCTCATTTGGAATGAATGGGGTGTGTGTGTGTGTGTGTGTGTGTGTGTGTGTGTGTGTATGTGTGTGTACATTCTTGTGCAAAGCAAGAGAGAAAAAGAAAAGCTTAGACATTCAGATGAGTGTATCTCTAATTTTTTTTTCTAGAATGGATTTGTTTCAGCTATTTTCTCTTTGGGTATTATATATCACTTTCTCACAGCTAATGCTCAGAGTTAAAAACTACTAAATTCTTATCCTCAACGCTATTGATTTCTTTTCATTCTGTTCTGTTCCTGGAGGAGGTAATGCTCCCAGATTACCCCGTCGTCTCCTCCAGACGGTTGACAATTGCAATCGCAGTTTTGGGAAGATAAATGTTACTTTGGGAATTGTGTTTAATTACAAATAATCTAGGAGCTGCTCCGGGTCTCTGGGTTTAACCACACATGTGTTCAAATCATTGCACAAGGTTTACAAATGGCTGATACTTGTAAAAGGAGATACAATTCACTTTCTAAAACCCGGGGATGAACCAGCATGTGCCCACTTGGGGTCTATCAACAGATACTTCGAGATAACATAAACCAAAATAATACCAACAACCAAAAAAAGTGTGCGCTCTAAGAGGACCCTAAAGAAAAAAAGTGTGGGCTCTAAGAGCCTAAAGAAAAAAAAAATTCATTGAGGTTTAACTTCGTCAGCTTTATTAAAATGAGAACCTGAAAATCAGCCCTTCTTTGTCAAGTTCTCAAAATCCCTTGCATAAATCCATTTGTGTAGAGAACATTTTTGAGTTCACATAGGTCGATTTTTTTTTAGTTTATTTTTTCTTGACAGAAGTTTCGTGGATTTGTCCTGAAATAGCCCAATGACTATTTTTTATAGTTCCTCATGTAACTCAGCTGCTACCTTTGTGTGTGTGTGTGTGTGTGTGTGTGTGTGTGTGTGTGTGTGAGTCTTTGCTTATATGGCAGTTCAATTAGTGTTGTTTGTGTGTGTGTGCGCTCGGTTTTTTCTAATAGTCTTATTAACAAGAAAAAAGGTGGGGAACAGGTTATTCTCTTAACCTGACCTGGCTGTAAGAGTAAGATGAGCAGCACTGAACAGATGTCCCCATTTAAGCCGTTCTTTTCCCACATGCCTGCTGGATATTGCAGGCGCGCAGGAAGCTCGCTTCAAACCTGGCCCATTTGAGGCCATAATGGCCACGTTATTTCGGCCCAGTGAACACGAACAAAATCGCGTGCTTTAGAATCATTCGACTCCGAGTCCAGGAAAAGCAGGGGGTGTGGTGGCAGTGGGGGTGGCTGGGGAGGGGTGTCCATGAAGCGTGGGGGGGGGGAGCCGATTTCATCTCGGATCGCAGGAAGAGAACTTGCTCAAAAGAAATTTTTCCCCAGCAAAAATGGTACAATTTACGGCGCAACTTAATAATCCGAGGGGCAATGCAAAAGCCCTTTGCGTTGTAAACCGCTTCTAATTACCTGCCAGAGCAATTAGCTGACTATCACGAAGAAATTAGATCGCTCAATGTAGCATAAATAATGCGAATAATTTTGTAAGAAGAATGGAAAGCGAGACCTGGTGTTTCTTTATAAGGAAATAACACCTCGTACTGTACGAGCCCTCCATGAACACATATTAATGTCGAGGCATGCATGGCAATGAGTCCGAGCAGGAGCCCCCTGGCTGCGGTTCAGCACTTTTTCCGTTTACGTATGCGGGGTGAAAGTCGGCTTCCAGGCGTTCGATCTCCAAGCCTTCCAGCTCACAGTAATTAACACATAGCGACTTCAATGGGAAAACCTGTTTTCCAGATGATTTTTACAATGCAGCTTTATGTCTCATTTGGCAGTTTAAATAGCTGGAGTTGTTTTCTGGCTTCATCTCTACTATCATCTGTTGAGCATATTTGCTTAGAATATTGAATCTCAACCAAAACTTGGGCACAGGCTTTTTGCGGACTTTTATTTTCTTAAGAAGTGGGAATATCGGGAGCCACTTCGAAGGACACCAGAGTCAGGGATGCCTGTGAGGATGTGTCAGTGCCAGCGGAAAGCTGCTCTGCTGAATGAGTTTGCAAAGTATATTGGGATTGTGTGTGTGTGTGTGTGTGTGTGTTTCACTTTAATTTCTTCTTTTTAGATCTGTCTTTCTTGCATTTTTTATTTAGCTCATTTCTCTTAACCGTTATTGCCTCTTCTGGGGAATTCGGATGGTAAACACATTTCTTAGCAAAGAAAATCAAGAGTAAAGCTAGAGCTCCATTCGCCAGTAAAGCTGAAGGTGAGTTTAGATTTCTGAAAACGCTGATCAGTCTTTGAAATTTACTAGGTTTGTAAATTACAAGTGAGAAAACAACGTCAACAGATGTTTGGGAAAGGAATATACATATCAAACCTCCCGACCCCCACCCACACACATTTGGAGAAGATGTTGCCCACCGCTCCAGCCCTCTCCAGCCGCTAAAATGAAGGCAGCCATGGTCCCTCGCCTCCTTTTCCTGGTAAATGAGGTGGGCCATGCACTCAGGACAAACTGAATCTGCCCGAGAGGACAGCTTCCGTGGTGACGTCTGTATTGGTCACAACAGAGGGTGCCCTGTAAGGCCAGGTTTTGCTTGGTGAATCACCACCCTCCTCCGGGTGAGTTCCGCCACCCCCACGCCCTGAGTCTTGAGTTGCCACGCCCTCCCCCCCCCACCACCACCTTCAGCTCATCTCTACAACATCAAAAGCTTCGGCCCAGGTCATTTTTGAAACCCTTTTCACGACTGATTTCTGTGAGTTTTACGAGACTTCTCAATGGTCTTGGCCTGACAGACCGCACACGCCCAGTTCTCTCCTCCTGAAAAATACATCGACGGCTTTGCGGGTGACTGGGGAGTTCTAGGTTAAAACCGACCGAATTCGAGTGATTGATTTCTTCAACCTAGGCTACACATCGTGTTACTTCTGGTCGTGGCGTCACGTCTATGCAACCCCTCAGCCCCTTTAAACAGAGAGGCGCGGGCTACCTTCGCTTCCTGCTCCCCCCCCCCCCCACGGAGTTTAGGGCTGCTGAGGTGGGGGTAGGGCATATGCCTACAGGGAGGGGAACCCACTTAGCGCAAACCGCCTCCGCTTTAGAATGTGCTGGAAATCAAATATCCACATCAGCTCTCGGAAACTCTTGACTTGATGCGCTACTCTCGGTTCAAGGGCGTCTGTGAGGTGCGCAGTCCCCGCTTCCAACCCCGGACAGAAACGCCCTTCTAGACAAAACAGTACGTTTTTATGTGACTTGACCAGTATCAACTCCTTTTGTGCTGAACAGATGTTATTTTTAAAGAGGAAATAAAATATTGATTCCTGCTTATGGATTCTGGAAAAGTAATGAAGGTTGTCCGGATAATAATGTCCTCATCCGAACCTTCCCCTTTGCTGGATTGTGTTTCGCTATTCCGTTTCCCCAGCACACTTTGCCTCCCTCCCTCCCCCAACCGTGAAGATTCTCCATCTTAAATAACAAGGACCCCGCGGGCTACCAAAGGGGGCTGCCCATTTTCATTCAAAACAAGGACCTGGAGTGCTGGTCTTAGAAAGAGCTGGGGAGCGAGGATCAAACTTTTTCTTCTGAAGTGCCTGCACTTAACCCACAATGGCCAATATAGGTCCTCTTTCCCTCTCCCTCATCTCTATCAAAATACTTCTTTCATTCTCTTTTTTTTTCTTTTGGAGGGGGGCAATGTTTCTTAAAGTAAAAGAAATAAACTGAACTGATGATTGTTATGTCTGTAATTGCTCTAAAAACATTTTCCAATTGGGGCCTCAGAAGGCAAACACATTGGTCTTTGATCAACGCTGAAGAAAGCAAACATTGGAAAACCCAAAACCCACTCCTCTGGAGTCCACGCTCGACATTTACAGCCCTGAAATGGAATGCCCGTTACCCTCAAAAGGGCAGCTATTAACGACGGAACGTTTTTCTGTGGATGGTGCTTTAGTCGTTTACTGGTGGTAGTCTAACCCAGGCAAACCTTCTTCCCTTTTGGTAGTGAAGCTGGAAAAAACAATTGCTACAAACGGAAACAGTTTGACTAGTACTGCCCGTTGTCAGTTTATTTGGAACTCTATAGACAGAAGTGCTGGAAGAAGCAGTCAAACCAAAGGAACATTAAAAAAAATTTTTTTTAACTAAAAGAAACCTGTACTACTGATTTTATTGATTGACTGGCATTAGTACATGAGTCTTTTGTTAGATTTCAGTGTTTTAATTTACTTTAACAAATTTAACTTAAGAGAGGTGAATTAACAGTATTTAAAACTTCAAAATAAGCTGCAGATGTTCACAAATAATTTTATAAGCGATTTGCTGAAGGTTTACCAACTGAGTCAAAACTAGTCTTGTTTCTATCTTAAGTCCGGGTGATTAGAATTTCCTTTCCCTCAACTTCCTCAGACAAGATTTAGGAAGCGAAATCCCAAAATGGCTAGAAATGGGTGGTGGTTGTGTGTGCGTGTGTGTGTGGGGGGGGGGTTTGTAGGTTTGGAAATCTGAAGCAGGCTACTACAAGCCGATGCGGATTGACTTTTAAAAGGCCTGGTATGTCCCAGTTTATAGATCAATTGGAGGGAGCGACCCGGAGGACCGAGTGTCTCCCAGTCCCTGACCGCACTAGGTCACGCGCGCTCCGCCGGGGGCTGGGCCCACCGAGGCCGCCGCGACACCGAGCGCCGGGCTTCGGAGTGCCCCTGCTTTCGGATTCACGCATCCCCGGGATGCTTTGCGGTACGGATTTCCCAGTGGCATGGTTGTCCCGTTTCAACGCTGTGACCATCTAAGATGCCAGATGTCAGGACCGGAGACCGGCACGGAAAGCGCAAGGCAGTGGCGGGGGGGGGG
>NW_007249324.1:665508-718017 GCF_000164805.1 Carlito syrichta | reverse complement strand
CACACACACACACCCGGCGGTAGCGGAACCTCCTGCTTGGCCGGCCTCCCCCTCAGGTCTTGACTGGACTTTAAAGATCTTCCAGGAAATTTGTATTCTCGTTTTCATGTCAGCGACTATACATCAGGATCACCCAACGGACTAGTTAAAAGCAGATGGCTGGGCTCGATCCTACAGTGTCTGCTGAAGCAGGTCTGGGGTGGGGCCTGGTAGTATGCATTTCTAACAAGTTCCCAGGTGATGGTCACGGGTGGGGCCTGGTAGTTTGCATATCCAACAAGTTTCCAGGTGATGCCCATGCTGCTGACCCGAGTACCCTACTTTGAGAATCACTGCCTGGCCGTTCACTCCCCACCAAACCTTATGATGCAGCGAGGAGAAGATCTCCCACGGGGGTCCCAAAAGCACTGCTGGCGCTCCCATCGCCAAGTTACCTCTTTTGAAGGGAAGCTCTACAGTGAATGTGGGCTGGATTTTCTCGCCAGAGGTTGGACCAAACGCCGGAGTGGAATCCCTAACGCCGCTGGCGCCGGAGAAAGCCGGGCTGTGTAGGTGTCGGCCAGAGAAAGTCACAGTCCAGCTGGCCATTTCCCCTGGTTAGGCAGTGGGTCTCACCACCTCAGCACAAATGCAAAATAGAATCCAGTAACGAACTCCATCTTGACAATGACACTTTCCCACCTTCTCTTTGTAAATATTCGATATTTTAAAATTCGTTCCTATGTTCTGGATATTTCTATTGTTTTATATTTTCCTGAGAGACTGAAAAAAATGTAAAAACAACAAAGTAACTAAGCAAAAGGCAGAGAAGAGGTTGAAATGAAACTTTACTTAAAAAGCCACAATTTTACAATTGGGGAAAAAATCGGATGTTTTTTTAAAAAGCATATCTATGTATTTAAGATGAACATAATTCATGGTGTTACTTAAAATGCACCCCTGTCCTCTCAAATCTGGTTCCTCCAAAAAAAATTATTTGAAAATCTAATGTGAAATATATTTTGACACTCTAATCTAGTGAGAGTTAGTTGAGGAAAACTAACCCCAAAAGAGACACGCTAAACTTTTCTTATCCCCCACAGTGGGTGGAGTTTGAGCCTTGTCGTTTTCATTGTCAAATACTTGGGTTCTCTCAAAGGGAAGAAAGTTGGGGACTTGCACTCACTGTTTTTCAAGAGGAGATTAAACACAAAATCGATTTAATGGAGCATCTGTAATCTTAAATACAAGAAGTCAAGAGCTAAAGCTGTAATAGAAAGGTTAGCTTTCCTCCATTGTTCACACAATCTAACTCATATTTTTGGAACTTAATTATCAATGAAAGCTACTGCATCAATGCAATACAGTATAGGCAAATTACAAGAACCTTTTACTTCTCCCAACTGGGTTTAAATTGCAAATCTTAACACTGAACAGTGTGCTTTTGGCATTGAATATTCAATACAGTGAAATGTGTTTTAAGTGAACCACCCAAGGGCCCAGGAACATTTGCTTAATAATGATACTTTGCAATTCTATAGGGCCTTTCAGGCAAGGATCTCAAGTGGAATGCTCTTTAACTATACCCTGCATGGGAAACCTTGGGAATATTTTAAAGTGCTCACTTAAGGCCTATTGGAAGGAATCTTTTAGTATAGATTTCACAGTATGGTTTTAAGAAATGAGGTACTACGGGATTTTCAGTCTCAGGGCTATCATATTCATGGGGATTTGATGGATACTGAATATTTACTAGTTATTTTATATAAAGCTTCAAATGTACATTTTCTCCAACTTTTTATTTTGAAAATTTTCAAACCTACAGAAAAGTTGAAATAATGGTGCAATGAAACATTTAATTTTAAAGAACACCCATACTCTTTTCACCTAGTTTCACCAATTGTTGAAGTTTTGTGACAATTGCTTAGATTTTTCTCTCTAGATTAATAGGTAGGTAGATAGACATAGAAACATTTGCATATGAATATATTAGATCTGGATAGGTAGGTGAGTGTGGAATTTAATGATTTGTTTGATTATTTGTATATTAACACATACGTTTGCTTACCTTACCTCTCTATCAATTTAAAGGAAGTTATAGATGTCACTGCACTTCACTCCTAAGTAGTTAAGCATGCTTCTCTTGATCAAAGGAGAATAAAGAATACATTTTTATTGTTGAGTTTTAAAATGCATTTCTATGGCTTTATTTTTTGTGTTCAGAACCTTCATGAATTTTATCAGTGTTGTCTATAAACTCAGGAAATGAAATTTAAGCCAGTACTAGTATAAACAATTCTAAAATACAATTCTGTTACATAGGCAACTTGGGAATTTTAGATCCCGAGATTCTGATTAAGAAATTGCTATATAATCAGATGCCAAAACAATTGAAGGAACAAAACCATTTTGATATACTTATAAAACACAAATAGTGCATTTATGTTTTAATCCAGTCCAAAAAAAAATTCTACTTTTCCCTTAATGTTTGATCTAAGTTATCAGAATAATTGTCTTAATTATCCATTTCATTTTGCTAGCTAGTGTAGACTTGACCAATGTGAAAATACCATTGGCAGTTATGTACTTTGAGAAGTGTATATAGACAATTTACATAATTTAGCCAAAATGGCCAATTGATTGGTATAATTATGAGTGTCTAGACTTAGCCTTTATGGGTAGGTAGAAGAAGGAAAGCCTCTTATCTTTCCAATGATGGCCTTCTAATAGCTTTAAAGATTCATATTTTTTCTGTATTGAATATCTTTACATAATTAATTTTAAAATATAGATATATTAATTAAAAGTAATTAGCCAAAGGCTATCAAGTACATCTTCTTGTTTCTTACAAGTCCTTGAATTATGACATAACTCAATGTGTGATTTATCCCACTTTGGGAAATGTATATAATTACATATTTACCTCTGTAGTGTTAGTCTTATATTTAATATTCACTCATTAACATTATCCTTTCTCCTATAGGAAGTCAGCTTCTAACTGCATGAAATTCCTGGAGCTTAAAACATCATATGAATAAATGTAGATGAATTTTTACAGTTTGTTAAGTGTGAAATTCATACAGCTTTACGTAAAAATTAGCGGGAACATTTCATTTTATAAATATAATTACCTTCTTGGGTCAGAATTACTTTGATTACTTTAGATGTAATTTAATGTTTTCTTTTATTCTTATGTAGTTCACATTTTAAAATATGAATCTTTGTACCATATATCAATAAAGTCTTCATATTGTAAACCTACTTTTTTAAAGCAAAGCAAAAAACAATGGTTGTGTTCATCTTATTAAAGAACTGCAATATGAATTGGTTTAATCAGAACTTAAGTGCCAAAAGTGTACAATCTAAACTCTCATACATGTTTTCTGACAACTATTGGTGGTTATAATTTCTGTCTGTGGAAAATTTTCTATTATTGATTAATGAAAAGAAATTGAGAACAACAAAATTTCTAAATAAAATTGATAGGCTTTTTCTTTTTTGTTGTTGTTTTGTTTTTGTTTTTGTTTTTATTTTTGAGTTGAGATCTCACTCTGTTGCCCAGGCTGGAGTGCAGTGGCATGATCACTGAGTAGCCAGGACTACAGGTATACACCACCACACCGGACTAATTTATTTTTTATTGTTTACTTTTGTAGAGAGGAGGTCTTGCTATATCACCTAGGCTGGCTCAAACTCCTTGACTCACAATCCTCCTGCCTCGATCTCCCAAAGTGCTGGGATTACAGGAGCATGTCACTGTGCCTGACTGGATATGCTTTTTCATACATTTAGAGCAGTTTTGGAATATAACAAAATGACCGCCAAACTATAAATTAAGAAAATTGGTTTCTAGTTCATTTTTACTGATTTTCTGTATTACATTAGATGACACATAGCTTAATCCGCCTGAGACTCAGTTTGTTTATTTATACAATAGGGATGTGACCATTCCTGCCAACTCCACAACACTGCTCTGAGGGCCCAATGAGATAACATGTACATTGCCTTATTTATTGAGTACCTACTCTACAGAAACATAAGCAATAGATGCCTAATTTCCAGACGTTAACAGTCCCTGGGTAGAAAAGAAAGCAGCAGCAAGTCACCATCTCAATGTACAGTAGAAATATGTATTTAATGATGTGTATACATAGTTACATTGGGTCAATAGGGAAGAAGAGGTAACCAGGCATCTCTGGTGCATTATAAGAAGATACGTGGCCGGGCTCAGTGGCTCAGCCTGTAATCCTGCGCTTTGGGAGGCTGAAGTGAGTGAATTGCCTGAGTCTGCGGGTTCGAGACCCGCCTGGGCAACTTAGCGAGACCTCATCTCTACAACAAATAAATAAATAAATAAATAAATAGCTGGGCGTGGTAGCGCATGCCTGTAGTTCCAGCTACTTGGAAGGCTGAGGCGGAAGGATCGCCGGAGCCCAGCAGGTCGAGGCTGCGGTGGCCGGGAGCAGCCACTGCACTTCAGTCTGGGCAAGAGTGAGACTCCAACTCAAAAACAAAAGAAGATACGTCTAACAGACGTGAGACATTTTAGAGATTAAAATTTTCACTTTTCAGATTTTTGATGGGTAAACCTAAGAAAAACCTTAGAGCAGCCTTTCTTATTTGAGATGGGCACTAAAGCTGTAGAAAGAGCAGTAGCCTACACCGTATACCTTGTAAGTTACAGATAGAATAAAATGGTAATAATGATGATCTAGGGAAAAACTGTGTTGGCATTTTGTTTGAATTTTCAGGCAAGACGGTGTTCTAGGGCCTAATCAGTAAATATGGCTGTATACCAGTATCGTCTGTATAAAAAGGACAGCTGGCCTAAAAAAAAATTTATTGAAGTAAATGGGCTCTGAGACTGTCACCCTCTTTTGTTTGTTGCGAACCAGGTCCTGCCCACTTTGGGACACTGGCTCTACATCTGTCACTCCATTTACCAGTGAGTCTCAAAGTCGGGACACTACAGCTGTCCTCTTCTTTTCAACCTTTTCTGGGCCATAAGAGATGAAATGACTTCCTGGCTGGCCAAGGCTTCATCACAAATTCAGCAAGTCTGTACAAGCACTATCATGTAATTGCATTGTTCTCCCCTTTGTTTGTAAAGCAGAACTTTTCAGTTTAAAAGGTCATTGGAATGTTTATTTTACTACGTGTCCCTATTTAATTATTCTACTTTGAATTGTATTTGTTAATAAAACAATAGTGTCAAATTGCGAGCCATAATTTTTGTTGGCTATGCACATGCGTGTATTTGCATAGCCAGAAGCCAGCAGTGCGTGGCTGAGGACAAGCGACTTCAGTTGGTGGATCCTAGTTAGGTTTCCTTCCAAATAAGGACTGATCTGTTGACTTCCCAAATTAAACGTGGACATAAGAAAATAATTTGTGTTTGAAAGTGGCAACTTCTACTAATTCAACTTTAATGGTTTGGATCTGTCACTGAAGCTTGATTGTAGAGAAATCAAATGATTTTACATTGGTTGGTGACTGGGATGGTTCTGGTCAAACTCTGCATCTTTGAGTTGGAATTGGTAGAGACAAGTTAAAGGTTCATCGGTATTATTTTTTTTTTTTTTGAGTCAGTGTCTCACTCTGTTGCCCAGGTTTTTAATGGCATGCTCATGACTACCGCAGTCTTGACCTCCTAGGCTCATATAATCCTTCCGCCTCAGTCTTCCAAGTAGCTGGAGCCACAGATGCGTGCCACCATGCCCAGTGAATTTTTTGATTTATTGTAGAGATGAGGTCTAGCCAATTTGCCCAGGCTGTTCTTGAACCCCTGGGCTCAGGTAATCCTCTCACCTCTACCTCCCATAGTGTTAGGATTACAGGTGTGAGTCACTGTACCTGGTCTGTTTATTTATTTTTTTAAACTAGTTATTGGGTTGCATATGTATGTATGTCTTTAATTATCCTAATAATCCTGATAGAAAAGTACTAATTCTAATTTTTAGCTCCAAAATTTTAAATTATTCTGGAGGTATATTTGGGGCACTTTCAAGAAACAGATCTTGGAGCCACCAAACAGCAAACAGAATTCTTAAGAAGACACTCAAAACACAAATTAAAGAATACAGGAAATATAGGCCAGGTGCAATACTCTGTAATTCCAGCACTTTGGGAGGCTAAGGCAGGAGAATTGCTTGAGCCCAGGAGTTCAAGCCACCAATTGGGCTACATAGTGAGACATTGATTCTACAAAAAAGTTTAAAAAAAATTAGCTGGGTGTGGTGATGTGCACCTGTAGTTTCAGCTACTCAGGAGGTTGTGGTGGGAGAATCACTTGACCCCAGAAGGTAGAGTCTACAGTGAGCTGAGGTGATCCCACTGCACTCTAGCCTGAGTGACAGAGTGAGACCCTGACTCAAAATAAATAAATAAATACAAATTTTTGAAAACCTCATATTCTTTGGAGAATCTTACTTTCTGGCCCTGACTCTCAGTGACTGATTTAATGAGTCTGGCATATGGCCTGGGTCTTGGGGTTTTTGAAAGTGTCCCAAGAGAGTTTTGAGAGATAAGTCTAACTCGCAGCTGAAGTTGAGGACCATTTGATTAAGGACTCACTATCAAGAGTATGCCTGAGAGCAGATGGGCTTCATAGCAGCTTCTCTCTTCGTCTTCCCGGCCAGTCTTTTAGTAAGAGCTGACAATTCTCCAATATTTCCATGAGAGAAGCAAGTAAGATAAGTGAGTAATTAACTCCATGTCCACTTAAAGGGAGCAGCTAGCACTAGACTTTTGCCGAAAGACTGTAGGTTCATGTGTGCTCTTCTGATTCTTTAAGAATAACTGGAGATTTGGACTTTTTCTTTTTTTTTTCTTTTCTTTCTTTCTTATTTATTTTTTCGTGAAGTCTTGATATTTTAGCAATTAGCAAATATATTTTAGCACTTAGCGATTCTAATTGTTCTTAAAATTCTGTCAGCCAGACTAATGCTTTGTGGGTCACCATGGCAAGGTAGACTTCCTTCACCATGGTACTATCCTACACATCACTTTTTCTTCATCATCAATATTTACCCTTGGTGTGGTAATTTCCTTCTTGAGTTTTTTTTTTTTTTTTTTTTGTAGAGATGGAGTCTTGCTATGTTGCCCAGGCTGGTCTCAAACTTTTGGTCTCAAACTATCTCTTATCTTTGCCTCCCAAAGTGCTAGGATTATAGATGTGAGCCACTGTGCCTAGCTATTCCTATTAATATAGTCTATTATCTATAAGAGTAAACTTCCATAAAGAGGATCCTTGCACGGAAGTCTGATAGCAGGGGCCAAAATGTTGGGAGAGCCTAAAGTAAAATGAATCATCATGGCTAATATCCATGGCAAACCAGGATAGTAGATGCTTCACTGTGAAGCTCTGATTCGCTTCCAGGATGGAATGATTTATTCCAAGCTTCTGGGAAGTGGTTGACTTATCCAGGAATTAAGAGAGCTGCCACAACCAAGTTCATACTTCCTTCACAAGAACAGTCTGTAATAAAGGACTAGTGGATGCATGGGATAAAGGTCTAGGCTTCTCTCCAAATCACATCTTCCAAAAGCATCCCAGCTTCCAAAAGCATCCCAGCTTCAGAGATGCCTGTGAGGTCAACTGAAGCTTTGTCATGACTGAATTTCAGCAACTTTTCCCTGTCCAGTCCCTCTTCCTTCCCTTACAGGCATTGACTCTGAAGGCACTCTTTAATGTTCTTACTTAGCATTCTCTATCTCTGAGTCTGCTTTCTGAAGAACTCTGGGGAACACCTAATGAAAGCAGTGGCCTCCGGGTGCAGTGGCTCAAACCTGTAATCCCAGCACTTTGGGAAGCTGAGGTGAGAGGATTGCCTGAGTCCAGGGGTTCAAGACCAGCCTGGGCAACTTGGTGAGACCTCCTCTCTACAATAAACCAAAAAAAAGTAGATGGGCATGTTGGTGCACACCTGTAATTCCAGCTACTTGGAAGGCTAAGGTGGAAGGATCACCTGAGCCCAGCAGGTGGAGGCTGTGGTGGCCATGAGTGTGCCACTGCACTCCAGCCAGGCAACAGAGTGAGACTCTGACTGAAAAAAGAAGAAAAGAAAAGAAAACAGTGGCCAACATAGCCCTGGCAGTTATAATAGAACCCTAGAATAAAATAGAAGCCCAAATGGGTAGAGACTGCATGATATATGAATACAGCTGTGCTTTGGTAGAAAGAGAACTAAATTCAGGCTCTGTGACTTGGAGTTCAGATCTTGGCTCTGTCATTTACAAATGGTTATGCGGTCTTAGGCATACCATGTAACTCTGTGCCTCCAATTTGTCATCTGCAAAACGGCGGAGGGGGTGACATATATCAAAGTGTATTATTATACAAATATAAGGTCATATGATTTATTGGCATCATTTATTGGCATCACATATAGAATGGCAGATTATTGAAAGGTTTAATAATTATTGCATGGGGCCGGGCATGGTGGCTCAGCCTGTAAGTCCAGCAATTTGTGAGGCTGAGGTGAGAGGATTGCCCGAGCCCGGAGTTCAAGACCAGCCTGGGCAACTTGGTGAGACCTCGTCTCTACAATAACTCACAAAAATTAGCTGGACATGGTGGCATGTGCCTGTTGTTCCAGATACTTGGAAGGCTGAGACGGAAGGATCGCCTGAACCCAGCAGGTCAAGGCTGTAGTGGCAGTGAGCATGCCACTGCACTTTAGCCTGGGCGACAGAGTGAGACTCCAACTCAAAAAAAAAAAATTAAATAAGTAAATAATTATTGCATGGTATCATTTCAATGAATATCATTAGAGCAGCTCTGCCACACTAAAGTCTTCTTGATTCTAAAAGATCTTCCAGTATCTGGCAGGCCTGACCCTCCACTCACCCACACACAGATCAGGTACTCTCTCCATGAGACCACCTGCAAAGAGCTTGTCTTTCTCTGGAATTTAGTCCATCAAGGCTTCCTTGCATTCACTGTTTTCCACTAGTACCATAAAAATATGATTTCTGTACTTCCATTTTGAATTTTTTTTATTACATTCATTGGGGTAAAGGTATGTTAGATTTCTACTGCTGTGTAATAAATTAACAGAAATTTAGAAGATTAAAACAATCTACATTTATTTATTTATTTATTTTTGAGTTGGAGTCTCACTGCCGCCCAGGCTGAAGTGCAGTGGCATGCTCACAGCCACCACAACCTCGACCTGCAGGGCTCAGGGGATCCTTCTGCCTCAGCCTTCCAAGTAGCTGGAACTACAGGCACGCACCACCATGTCTGGCTAAATTTTTGATTTATTGTAGAGACGAGGTCTCACCAAGTTGCCCAGGCTGGTCTGGAAACCCCGGGCTCAAGCAATCTTCTTTCCTCGGCCTCTCAAAGTGCTGGGATCACAGGCTTGAGCCACTGCGCCTAGCCTGACAATCCACATTTATTATCTTGTAGCTTCTATTCCAGCATGGCTTGGTGGAGTTAGACTGAAATCAAACATTTGACTGGGTCACACCTCATGGAGAGGTTTGACTAAGGAGAACAAATTTCTAAGATCATCACTCAGTTTGTTATAATTCATTTCCTTGCAACTGTAAGACCAAAGGTCCCATATTTTTACTGTCAGTTAGAGGCTGCCCTCAGTTCCTAGAGACTGTCCCAATTTCATGCCATGTCTGCTTACTTTGTTCAGCCAATAAGAAAGGTGTCTAGAGAGAGAATGTTACTAAGATGGAGTCTAACAGAATGTACTGTAACTCCAGGAGTGATTCTCATCACCTTTGTCATATTCTCTTTGTTCAAAGCAAATCACAGATTCTGCCCCCACTCAAGGGGAGATTATATAAAAGCACATGCTAGGAGGCAGAGAACATAGGTTCTACCTTAACATTAGTCCACACAGATTTTTTTGGGCCCCTATACATTCTAACTGGATGTGGGAATTCATAATAAAATTGCTACAAGTTAAATGTATTCTTTTTGTAAACAGGATCTCACCATCTCACATAAGATAGAGTGTAGTGACATGGTCATGGCTTACCTTATCAGTGAGCTCCTGAGCTCAAGCAATCTTCCTACCTCAGCCTTCTGAGTAGCTAGGACTACAGGTACATGCCACCGTGCCCAGTTAATTTTTTTAAAAATTTAATTTTTGAGGAGATAAAAATACTATGTTAGCCGGGCTGGTCTCAAACTCCTGGGCTCAAACAACCCTCGTGCCTCAGTCTCCCAAAGTGCTGGGGTTACAGGCATGAACTACTGCACCTGGCCTAGAAGCTCAATGTTTTTATGTGGTAGACATTCCATCTTTTCGTTGGCTATCCATGTTAGGAGGAAGGAGGTAAAGACTATTCAACAACACTAGATGACAAACTTTTTTCAGCACTAAGAACTATCCGGACTGAACACTACCTATGACACACTCAAAATCAAGTAGAAGAAGCATAGTCAAAACTTACGATACTTGGTAAGACTGGCAAAAAGAACATTCTAAGTGGTCACTTAGAAAACAGATGATATATCTTGAATTAAGTTGTAGATTTCAGTAATTTAACAAACCCACAATACTGGTCTCACAATTAGATCCTGCTAGTAGTCAACAAAGTGAAGGCAAAACAACCCCCCAAAACTCTGTTAATGAAGTCATTTCAAACAACAGGAAATGTACAAAAAAGATACCCTGATGAGAAAGACAAGAAACACACTCATAATTTGGTCACCGGGCAACTGTGATTATGGTTATTTGACTCAACAATTGCAATTATGGCTACAGTGATTACTAAACACACATTACTTGGTGACAAGCTGGTAGTCTCCTCCCTTTATCTCCAAAGGAAAGAAATACTTTACCACTTCAAAGTTTTAATTGAAGAAGAAATGATTTCTCTTATATTGGACCTGAAGAAAAAAAGGAAGAAAAAGATATTAGTACATATTATATAACTTAAAGTTGTTCTCTCCTCATGCTTCCACACATTAAATTTTTCTGAGTAGAGTTTTTTCCTCTTACTGTCCCTTTCATGATTACTGCAATATGTATCTTTACACATTGATGGCTTTAAAGTTAAATGGTAAACTGACCTTGCTGATTAAAGATAAATACCATACTGTCAAATAGACATGATTAGTTTTTTTTATATGTGATGTCATGGATAATGTAATTTCAAAAATTTGGTTTTAATTTATTATTACATGAGTTCAGAATGGAACCAAAATAAGAAGGATTAAAGGCTGTGTAGTATAAAATGTCTTTTCTCATTTCATTATTTCAATAGCCTGTACCTCCATGTGGATTATGATTGCTGTCTTAGATTGTCAACTCTTAAGATAATCTACATTATTTCTATGTACAACACCTATACCGTGCTCCTACAAGAACTTGGTAGATTTATTTAGATAATAGTCATTTAAACATCCCTTCTTCATACCCCTCCCTTCCCCATGTACAGTAGACTCACTTAATGTTATTACTGGTGAGGAGGAAGGATTCAATTGAATTTTTCTTCACTGTTAGTCATAGGGAAAAGAATTCTTTTCTAGACCTTTACCTATTATAGAAACTAAAAGCCTTTTCTTTTGTTGAAGATTCTGATCTTGATATGTCTGGTTTTTTATATTCCTATCTAATAGCTGAATCTCTACTTAATTATTAATTAAAAACCTGTTGTAAAATTATAACTATTTTGGAGTATATATGGTGCTATATTTTTAAATGAGAAAATTAACTCTGCTGTATTTCTTTAAAGAAAAAAACAGTGACTGCAACAAAATCTTTATGGATTGAAGAAAAAGATTGTACTGGAAAGAATAAAATTTCCTATATAGATACTGAAAAATAGCCTGAAATGCTTTTTCTTTACTTCGGTCAGCTACAGGCCACTGGGAAAGTATATAACTGTATTGCAAGTGTCCATAATGATCAAATTATATACATTATCTATTCCGTTTAGATGTTAACTGTTGGTGGTAGTAATTTTCAGTTGCGGTTATAGTCACCATGGCTTAAAAAAAAAAATCAATAAAGACAGCAAGTCTAATCTCATTATCAAAGGCTACCTCAATGTAAACAGACTCTGAAGATAATGTGATTTAGGGACTTCTTGTTAAGTATAGCAGATGAAACACATGTGTTTCTCTGTCCTCTCTCCAGAAACCTATCAAAATCATAATGAAAGAATAGGAGAGGGCAAAGTCGAACCAGAAAGTAAACCAAGAAATAAGTAGTCATGGGATCCAGGAAATAGAATCCAACCCGAGAGAATGGTGAAGGGAAGAATGACAAATGGATATTAGCTTTAGGGAGATTAACAAATCCAGACTGAAACAGGAGGCTTGGGAGGGAGAACGTCACGAAAAAAATGATGAAATAGGTATTTGATGTGCATACATCTTTAGAAAAGTGGATAAGCATTTGAAAAATCTGTTATAGCATTTGGGGAAAATGTAGCAATAAGTACACAGAGAACTAAAACAATGTCATGTCAAGGAAATGAATAACTTTAGAACAAACAAAGAGGAAATATAGTCAAAATGCACCACTTGACTTGGTAGGAAACAGTACTTATGTGGTCATAATACAGTGACTAGCAGTTGCTGACTTAAGTGAAAATTTTGATATATTTATATTGGATGGAAGGAGAGACCATTGTGTCTTTTCTTTTTTTTTTTTTTTTTGAGTTGGAGTCTCACTCTGTTGCCCAGGTTGGAGTGCAGTGGCATGCTCATGGCCACCACAGCCTCAACCCATTGGGTTCAGGCAATCCTTTCACCTCAGCCTTCCAAGTAACTGGAACTACAAGCATGTGCCACCACGCCCAGCTAATTTTTTGATATATTGCAGAGACAAGGCCCCACCAAGTTGCCCAGGCTGGTCTGGAACCCTAGGCTCAGGCAATCCTCTTTCCTCGGCCTCCCAAAGTGCTAGGATTATAGGCTTGAGCCACCATACCTGGCTCCTGTATTTTTTTTGGAAGGTGAAGTGGTATAAGAAATCTCAACATTATCCACATCATGTATAATAAGAAAGAAAGCAATAGGTTATATATAAAAATATGTATATATATATATATTTTTTTTTTTTATTTTGAGTTGGAGTCTCATTCTTTCACCTGGATTGGAGTGCAGTGGCCACTCCTGGCCACCGCAGCCTCGACCTGCTGGACTCCGGTGATCCTTCCGCCTCAGCCTTCCAAGTAGCTGGAATTACAGGTGTGCGCTACCACGCCCGGCTAATTTTTTAAAAATTTATTGTAGAGATGAGGTCTCGCCTGCCCAGGCGGGTCTCAAACCCGCAGGCTCAGGCAATCCACTCACCTCAGCCTCCCAAAGGTGCGGGATTACAGGCTGAGCCACCCAGCCCGGCTTATATATTTCAAATGTGATTCATAACTAGAAGGAACAACTGAAAGTGGTTGCTTTGAGCATAGGATTTGATGAGGGCTTGTGGCGTGAGGGAGATAGAAGGAAGACAGGAGTTTTTGGTTTTTTTTTTCTTTTCTTGAGTTTGAGTCTCACTCTGTCATCCAGGCTAGAGCGCAGTGGCACTATCACTGCTACCACAGCCTTGACCTGCTGGGCTCAGGTGATCCTTCTACCTCAGCCTTCCAAGTAGCTGAGACCATAGGCCCATGCCACCACACCTGGCTAATTTTTTTATTTATTGTAGAGACAAGATCTTGCCAAGTTGCCCAGGCTGGTCTTGATCATTTGGGCTGAGGCAATCCTCTCACCACTGCCTCCCAAAGTGCTGAGATTACAGGCATGAGCCACCGTGCCTGGCTTGTGACTTTTTAATAGTACTTGATTTTATATCATGTACATGTATTACATAAGTAAAAATTAAAATTAATTTAAGGTAACACCTTTCAAAATAAGCAAATATGTGGTTTGAGGAAACATCTTTAAATGATATGATTTCACTTCCAGAAGCAGTGAATACATACACGTATGCTTTTTTAAAAGACCTTCCCAAATCAAAATATTCTTCTCAAGTTGCCACTTTTCAGACTCCTAAGGCTCGGAAACTCAGTTCAATGGGCTCAGAGTTGCAATCAAACTATTTTTAAAAGTCACCAAAAAACCCCCACAAAAACAGGTTATAACAATGATGGCACTAATTTACATGTTTTGTTTTTTATTCCATCTCTTTGATTTCTTAGCGGCAAATTACAATGAAGTTTACATTCCAGGACTGGGATAAACTTCATCACTTGCTGATTATGTGATTTGGGTCCGATAGCTTAACTTCCCTAAGCACTGGTTTCTTCTCTAAAATCAGGTGATAAGGTAGAGTGGTTATGGGGATGGTATGAAATGGAATATGTTAGCAAAGTGTTCGGTATATCACAAACATTTACTAAATGCTAACTACTATTGCTCTTTCTTTCCTTTTTTTTCTTTCCTTGAAAACAGATTATTGTTTTTCAGCTTCATTAATATGCATTGTCTTCTACCACTGTGTAACTAGATGCTTTTTAGCAAGCCTGTTAGATAGTTATCTCTAGCTACATCTATTTTTATAAACAAATGAATTAGGAACCATTATGCTGTGCAACAGAACTAAATTTTTAATAAGTATCCTAATTATATATTATGTAAGAACAGGTAACTAACTAGTTTCGGATGTTCTGAGGGAGTAACTTTAATTTTAATTATAATTACATAGTGCTCTCATTTTTCAAGCTTAAACTATTATATATATATATGTATAATATGTATATATATATAACTTGATGAAATCTTTGATAAAGATTGTAAATTAGTAAGTTATTATTATTTCCATTTGGCAGGTGAGAAAACTGAGGTTTAAAGAGGATGTATAATTTGTTATAGTCTATATAGTTCATGTCTTTTAAAAGCATTTTATTCTGTTCTAGTCATTTGTCTTATTTTAATTTTAGTATTTTAGCACTATCATAAGTGCAACTGAATAGATAATAAAACACTGTGACAAAACTTGAAAATGCAGTCAGTAAACTTCAGGCTCCAAATGAATGATATTTTTGAATTCTAAACATCTGCAGATGCTTTGGTTGTTTCAGGTTCAGTATGACTTTCCGCCATCGATTTGCTTTGATTAATTTATTTGTTCATTTCCTCATTCAATAACAACAGACTACTCACTAGGGTTCGGACACACTGCCTAGTGCTGGATATCCACAGATGCAAAGATACAGTCCTTGCCCTTCTAAGGATAGATCTCTTCTATCCTTAAGCATTTATAACACAGTGTGGTCAAGGACATACTGGAAGTGGTCACAGGCTCTCAGATGAAAAAGTTTCCAGTGTGTTCAGAAAGAGTCAAGCATGGTTTAGGGCAGAACATCCTAGACTATTCAGGAACAAAGGACCTCTCATCTAGAACCTGCCTATCTCTTTCTGAGAACTGACTCCAGGCAGGTTGCATTGCCATGACCCTAAAGTCCAGTCAAAGCAAAAGCAGACTGTCAAGAACAAAGCTCACATCAGTGGTTTCTTGGGATGCTTAAGGCATTTTGCTTGTTGACTTTCTGGAGGGCCAGAGGACCATCACACATCTGTTTATTATGAGAGTATTTGGAGAAAGTTAGCCAGTTTTAGCAGAAATTGCCCAGGAAAACTTCACCAGAGTTCCTTCTCCACTGTGACAATGCTCCTGTTCCTTCCTCTCTTTTTAAAATTTTTCTATTTTTATTTTTTAGTTTTGAGTTGGAGTCTCATTCTGTCACCCAGGCTGGAGTGCAGTGGCATGCTCACAGCCACTGCAGCCTTGACTTGGTAGGCTCAGCTGATCCTTCTGCCTCAGCTTTCCAAATAGCTGAAACCACAGGTGTGTGCCACCACGCTTGGCTAATTTTTCTTGATTTGTTGTAGAGACAAAGTCATGTCAAGTTGCCCATTCTAGTCTCAAACCCCTGGACTCAGGCAATCCTCTCACCTCTACCTCCCAAGTGCTGGGATTGCAGGCATGTGTCATAGTGCCTGGCTGCTTGTTCCTCTCATCAGGCAATGGCAATTTTGAAAGAGTTTTGTTGGAAGACCATTAAGATCCACACTGCAGTCCTGATTAACTCCTTCTGACTTCTTTCTGTTTCCTAATTTGAAAAAATCTATAGAGAGCACCCATTTTTTCTTCAGTTAATAATGTAAAAAGAACTCCATTGACATGGTTAAATGAATAGCCTCTATGACTGATATCACTTACAAAAGTATCTCAACCTTGATGGAGCTTATGTTGGGAAATTAAGTTTTTATGGCTTAAAATTTTTATTGTAAAATAAATACTTCTCACCAAAAAAAGCAATAACATGTTTCCAACTTCGCTGGCTACAGGTCTCCTGAGACCCATTATTGTCTTTAGCATGGGACAATATTCTAATATAAGTCTTAATAAACGAGCTTCCAGTTGCTAGGCAATTGGTTGCCTTGTTGGCTTTGAATACCAATTTTCAAGTGAGTAGCGAACTAGGGTTAATTTTCTGGAGTCCGTTCATGGGGACACTTAAGAAACATGACTTGAAATTCCCCCATCCATGACACCACACCACCCTGACCCCCATTTTGGGCACCTTTGTAAACAAGAGGTATATGGAATCTCCTAACTGATCCTGTAATGACTCTTCATCAGCTTGTGTGTGCCGCCCTGGTTTGTCCATTGTTTTTGTAATGTCCTGATCCTGGAATGCCACAAAGGAGTATGGTGTGGACACATGGTTGACACATCCCTGATATGAAAAGATTCAAATGGAGCATACTGGGCTGAGGAAGCAGTGATTTGAGTGTTGGCTGTTGCTCATGGTCATCTCAGGCACGTTATTTAACCCTTTAGTACTCAGTTTCCTCATCTGTAAAAAAGTACAACACAGAGGTATCAATTTCATACAGTTTCTGTGAGGATTAAATAACAGATTAAGTAACAGAAACCATTGCAAACACCTAAAGCAGAATTTTAGCAGCTGTTAAGTGCTCTGTACATGTTGGTCATTGACTTCCTCCAAGAAGATGGCAGCCAGTGGACTCCAGGACTTTTTCCATAACTTCCATCTAATGTGATCTCTCCTGGTCTCTCTGGGGATCATGCTGTTTCTCAATGGGCATGTCGTGCTTTGGTTTTCCTCTCAGTTTCAGAGACTGGATCTGGAGATGGTGACTTTCTTACTGTCCTTCCATTCCTGAAGCTACTGTGAGGTTTCCAGGTGAGTCCAGAGAATATATTAATTGGAACATTGGGGACTGACTGGATTTCACTTGTCTGGTGGTTAACTCCCAAAAGGTTTTTCATATTTTTTTTCTACTAGTACCCACAAATTTTTGGTAGTGCCAACAATTTATAGAGTCTCAAAATTGTAAGTAGGTTAGTAACATCATTTCCAAAAGGGTGTGTTAAAATGTTTTTATGTAGTATGAAATATCTAATAACTAAATGTGACCAATATTTTTTCTTTATTATGTAAACAGAGTAATGGGTTGTAACTCTGAAAGAACATGAAGTAGTTTTTTAGAAAGTAAGGATACAGAATGTAAGCCAGGCCGGGCATGGTGGCTCACACCTATAATCCCAGCACCTTGGGAGGCGGATGCGAGAGGATTGCCTGAGACCAGCCTGGGCAACTTGGTGAGATCCCTTCTCTACAATTTTAAAAAATTAGTTGGGTGTGGTGGCACATGCCTGTAGTTCCAGCTGCTTGGAAGACTGAGGCAGAAGGATCATCTGAGCCCAATAGGCAGAGGCTAAGATAACCGTGAGTGTGCCATTGCCCTCTAGCCTGGGTGACAGAGTGAGACTCTGACTCAAAAAAAAAGAAAGAAAGAAAGAATATAGGCCAGGTGGTACTCACGTCTGTAATTCCAGGGCTTTAGGAAGCAGAAACAAGAGGATTGCGTGAGCCCAGGAGTTCAAGACGAGTCTGGGCAATGTAGTAAGATTTCATCTATACAAAAATATTTTTTAAAAAGCTGAGTATGGTGTCACATTCCTGCAGTCCCAGCTATGTATTCACAAGGCTGAAGCAGGAGGATTGCTTAAGCCCAGGAGGTCAATTGAGGCTGCAGTAAGCCGTGAACATGCCACTGCACTCTAGCCTGGGTGATAGCGTGAGATCCTGACCACCATTCCCCCCAAAAGAATATAGAATATAGGATATTTTTATTGAATAATGATGTATATCTTAATCATAGACTTCATAAGAATGCCAATATTTTAACTCTAACATTTTAGCTACAAAATGACCAATATTTGATTATTTATGTTTTGATAATAAATATTTTATGTTCTAAGATTTTTTTTTTTTTTTGTCAGAATCTCACTCTGTCAGGTTGGAGTGCAATGGCGTGCCCACAGCAGCCTCAACCTGCTGGGCTCAGGCAATTCTTCCGTCTCAGCCTTACAAGTAGCTGGAACTACAGGCACGTACCACCATTTCCAGCTAATTTTTTGATTCATTGTAGAGATGAGGTCTTGCCAAGTTGCCCAGCTTGGTCTCGAATCTCAGGGCTCAAGCAATCCTCTTGTCTCAACCTCCCAAAGTGCTGGGATTACAGGCATGAGGCACCGTGCCCAGCTGTTCTAAGAATTTTTAAAACAAAATTTTTTATGAGGCCATGCATGGTGGGTCATACTTGCAATCTCAGTGCTTTGGACTGAGAGGGGAGGATCACTTGAGTTCAGGAGTTTGAGACCAACCTGGGCAAAATAGGAAAACCTTGTCTCTTAAAAAAAAAAAAAAAAAGAAAGAAAGAAAAGAAAAGGAAAGAAAGAATAGAAAAAAAAATTTCATGAGAGGTTAAGACACTGTTTTTGTTTTGTTTTGTTTTTTGAGTTGGAGTCTCACTCTGTCGCCCAGACTGGAGTGCAGTGGCCGCTCCCGGCCACCGCAGCCTTGACCTGCTGGGCTCCGGCGATCCTTCCGCCTCAGCCTTCCAAGTAGCTGGAATTACAGGCATGCGCTACCACGCCCGGCTAATTTTTTGATATATTGTAGAGATGAGGTCTCGCCAAGTTGCCCAGGTGGGTCTGGAACCCGTGGGCTCAGGCAAGCCACTCACCTCAGCCTCCCAAAGGCTCAGGATTACAGGCTGAGTCACCGAGCCTGGCTAAGACACTCTTAAAGCAAAAATATGTGATGGAAATTTGAAATATTTGCTTCCAATGTTCCAGTGAAAGTAGATCTGAAATCAACCTAGGTCTGTCTAAAAGATGTGAATAATTATGAGTCAAAGATGGTGTTTACAGAATTACTTAGAGGCTAAAACTAATCACTTCCTAGAACTTGTGTGTCTGTCTTCTCTACTGTTTTGAAAGCTCTTTGAGAGAGCAGTGACAGTATTTTATGCTTCTTTATTTTCTTTCCAGCATAATTACCTTGCCTTGTACATAGAAAATACCAAGTGAATATTCAGATGAATTAAATGAACATCTAACATGATGAACCTGGGATCTGGAATGAACTCTAATTTTTATCAGGGTCTAATAATTCTTATATCACTTTTAACTTCTATCACTTCTGGTGAAATGTTAGAAAATCAGGATTTGAGTTAATTTGTAAAATTAGACAAAGTTTATCATGTTGTTTTAGAAAAACAGTCTAATTAAACACTGGGATTGTCAACAGGACATGTTTGATGGAATATTTTGATGAAACTTTCATCGTTAAGTAGCCATTTTAAAATAATGGTTTGGATGAACATTTGGAACCATTTATGTAAGGTAAGCATCTTCTAATTCTTTTGTTCCTTTCTGAACATTAAATATGGGACATAGAATAAGAAGATGTTAACATTCAAAATACATAGGGTCTTTGGTTCTTTTTTTTTTTTTTTGTGTTGGAGTCTAATTCTTGTAGCCTAGGCTGGAGTGCAGTGGCACGCTCACTGCTACCGCAGCCTCGACCTGCTGGGCTCAGGTGATCTTTCTGCCTCAGCCTTCCAAGTAGCTGAACTACAGACATATGCCACCACGCCTGGCTGGTTTTTGTGATTTATTGTAGAGACGAGGTCTTGTAAAGTTGCCCAGGCTGGTCTTGAACCCCCGGGCTAAAGCAATCCTCTCGTCTCAGCCTCCCAAAGTGCTAGGATTACAGGCTGAGCCACCCCAACCGGCCCATTCTTTTTAAATTATGATTTTTTTTTTTGGCAGCTAGTATACCACTTGGAAAATCATATACACTTCAATCCCAGGAATAGTGGTATTGCCTAAGCAAAACAACTATTTACATACAAATGTCCTCATTCAGCATGACTGAATACCTTTCTCATTTATAATGAAGTGGCAACAACCACAACAATCAAATTCTAAGACATAGATACTAGATTAAAGTGACTGAGCATATCTCAGGATAAAAAAACAATCTTTCAAAAAATTCAGTCTGGTCCCAAAGTATAATCCTTCCTAAAGCTATTTTGAGTTATTGCCAGATCCCTGGCTATGATTTTGCAATCCCAACCAAATAATTTATAAGCCTTTCAGAGGAAAATCTCAGAGGTTTCTGCCTCATCCAGTGACACAGAGGGAGTGCTAATCTATTTTCACTGCACCATCTATCTTTTGCTGAAAGACCAATAGTTTGAATTTAGAAAGTGACCCATGGGAGTCAATGAACATTGTGGTTTTGCATTAACCACAATATCGTCATTCCAAATGGAGTATACAAGTTCATCACAATCTACTTTAACCCTTTGATGTCCTCAAAGCAGCAGGAAGCCAGTTTACATGGTCAGTTAAATATCTCTGGACTTTGACTTTGATATTTTGTGCCATGCTCTTATCACTGAACTAGAAATATATTGAAAAAAATTAGAAAACTGAGCACAATTTATTCTGCAACCGTACACTTTTAAATTTAGAATAATAAATGGATGAATTTAATATTTAATTTTTTTAATATTATTTGAATATCGATCTCACTACCAGTGTAGAAGAATCTGACCATAAGTTATTTTCCTTCTCTTAAATGCATTTTTGTATCTTTCATTTTTGTCTGTTTATCTCCCCATTGATGAAGCATGTGTCTTTAAGATCGTTAAAGAACTAGAAGCATCTCAACTCATATGAAGCAAGAGGAAGTATTGGTACACTGATATTCATGAAGTTTACAATATATCAACCAATGCATGTAACAAACTATTTTTTTTAAGGAGATACAATAAATCTTTGACTCCTATACTTGATGATTTCTGAAGAAATAATAAACAACCTCATTGGGGTGTGTTTGCAAAAAAAAATTACTTTGCACGATTGGAATAAAGTTCATTTTTACAGAGCACAAGTGAAAATAATAAATATAATTAAAGAATTTACTAAGATTGTCCACTTACTACATTATAATGATGGTTTTTACATTAATATTCAATCACTTTTACATTTTAAGAATGTAAAGTACATGAGGTCTTGGTGAAGGATCTACTATCTGACCTAGTCACATAGCTGATAAGCAGATGCTCAGATGTAGGTTATAAACTAGTCATTCCCAATCTCACCAAACAAGGTGAACAAGAAAAGGTTTCACTTACGGGAAGTTGAGAATCTCACAGAGATCACAAGTGAAACTGGTGCAATAAGCTTACCAAAGACACGAGGGCCTTAGGCCACCTAGTTTTTACTGCCATGGTGATGTGGAAGGATGTGATTGCTGCAGAATTGAGGTCAGCAGGATGCCATCACCACCAGAACAGCACCCTGAGGTGTGAACAGAGGATGTGACCCTAACCCATTGGCTGCAACAAGAACTGAGAGCTGCCTCAGCCTTGCCTTTACAGATTTGCAGCAACTCTTCTAGGCCAATATGTGCCCCATAACAAATGACACTGGGGTAATGAACCTTTTTTTTCTTTTGAGTCGGAATCTCACTCTGTTGCCCAGGCTGGAGTGTGGTGGCATGTTCATGACCACCACAGCCTTGACCTGCTAGGCTCAGGTGATCCTTCTCCCACAGTTTTCTAAGTAGCTGGAACTACAGGCATGCACCACCACACTCAGCTAATTATTCTTGAATTATTGTAGAGACAATGTCTTACCAAGCTGCACAGACTGGTCTTGAACCCCTGGGTTCAGGCAATCATCTTGTCTCAGCCTCCCATAGTGTTGAGATTACAGGCGTGAGCCACCATGCCCGGCCACTAATGAGTTCTTATGGGAATCTTCTATAGCCTCTGAACTGAATGGCAAAGCATCAACACTTGTTAAGTTTTGCCATCTCTGATTCCTTTAGGCTAGAATGGAGAGATGTCAGGAATCTCTCTTAAATGGAATAACAGGTGCATGAAATAGAGAACACATAGAGTCCCCTTCTTGTTTGATAAGGGATAGAGAACCAGGCCTGTGTAGCCTACATGGGACTAGGAAAGGTAGGAATTAGACAAGGCAGATTCCCATGGAGGAGGTGGGTAAGGTCACCAGGCCATTGGTAACCTAAGTTACCTTGTAATGGACCATGCCAACAACTCCAACCCCTGGTTTATGCTCATCTCATGTTGGAATGACCCAGCTCTTCCCTTGCTGAGTGGTGTCCTCCACAACCTTTAAGGCCCTGCCTGTTGACACTTTCTTTAACTTGCTTCCTCCTTCCCCCATCTTGAACTTCCATTATTTATGGACTGTCAGCCCTGTCTTCTGGGCTCTTATATCACATTTGTCTTACAGTATGTAGAATTAGTTTGTGATAATTTTCTTTTCCACATTGATGAATTCTTAAGGAAGAGACCTTGGCTTTATAACCTCAGTGCATAACACAGTGGGTGACATATAGTCTTCATATGGTAAATGTTCTTATAATTTTTTTTTTTTTTTAGTTGGAGTCTCACTGTAGCCCAGGCTGGAGTGTAGTGGCACTCTCACGGCCACTGCAACCTCGACCTGCTAGGCTCAGGCAATCCTTCTGCCTCAGTCTTCCAAGTAGCTGGAACTATAGGCATACACCACCATGCCCAGCTAATTTTTTGACAAGATGAGGTCTTGTCAAGTTGCCCAGGCTGGTCTCAAACCTGTGGGCTCAGGTAATCCTCTCACCTCGGTCTCCTAAATTGCTGGGATTATAGGCGTGAGCCACTGCGCCCTGCCTGTTCTTATAATTAATAGGTACTCAAAACAGCTGTTTCAGGGACTCCAGAGAACACAGAAAGGACTCGGTTGCAGTACATTTTTAAATTTATTTTTTATTTTAAAAATATGGAGTGGCTGGGCTCAGTGGCTCAGCCTGCAATCCCAGCACTTTGGGAAGCTGAAGTGAGAGGATTACCTGAGCCCACGGGTTCTAGACCCACCTGGGTAACTTGGCAAGATCTCATCTCTACAATAAATTAAAAAATTAGCTGGGCGTGGTAGTATGCGCCTGTAGTTCTGGCTTCTTAGAAGGTTGAGGCAGAAGAATCGCTGGAGCCCAGCAGGTTGAGGCTGTGGTGGTCGGAAGCGGCCACTGCACTCCAGTCTGGGTGACAGAGTGAGACTCCAACTCAAAAAAAAAAAAAAAAAAAGGTATGCAGTACAAGTCAGGATAAGGTACATAAGTGGTCTATGTACAGGTAAAGTTTGGTCCTCCCATTGGGGCTCACTTTGCCTGCACTAGGATAGGGTACCCATAGTGATGTTATGTGCTCCCATTTGCCCCCTCCCCCAGCAATGTCATGCTACTGCAGCACATTTTTTCTTTAAAAAGTTGTGTGCACTTATGAACTATGCTCTTTTGTAACAAGTAGTAATGACCCTGTTGGATCAATACTTGAGAGAAAGAGTCAATGTCAAAACAATTGTCCACACTCAAGAACTCACTAAATATCAACAGAGATCATCAATTAAAAATCATTCCACCAAGAAAACAAACTTACTGGGATTTTGAAGCTGTCAGAGAGAGATTAGAGGAAACCAGATTTACAGGAGTTCATAAAATAGAGGAAAACAAATCAGGCAGTTTTCCAGAAAAGCAAACTCTTAAAGGACAGCTAAAAACCAAAATGGATTATTTCTAGCTCTATCCTTTTCCTGAGCTCTCCTAATCAACTCTTGTGTGTGTGTGTGCATGTAATAGCTTTATTGAGATGTAACTCACATACAATAATATTAACCTATTTAAAGTACACAAGTCAGCCGGGCTTGGTGGCTCAGCCTGTAATCCCAGCGCTTTGGGAGGCCCAGGTGAGTGGATTGCCTGAGTCCACGGGTTCAAGGCCTGCCCGGGCAACTTTCCGATACCTTGTCTTTACAATTAATCAAAAATGACCTGGGCGTGATAACGCGTGCCTGTAGTTCTGGCTACTTGGAAGGCTGAGGCGGAAGGATCCCCGGAGCCCAGCAGGTCGAGCTGTGGTGGCCGGGAGTGTGCCACTGCCCTCCAGCCTGGGCAATAGAGTGAGACTCAACTCAAAAAATAATAATAATAAAATACACAAGTCAACAGTTTTTCGTATTACATATCATAGGATTGGGCTGCTATCACCACAATTAATTTTAGAACATTTTGTAATCCCCCCCAAAAAACTCATACACTTAACTATCATCATTCAAACTGCTCATCTTTCCTTCTTTACCAGCCCATAGTAATCACTAGGTTGCTTCCTATCTCTAGATTTAACTATTCCAGACATTTCAAATAAATTGAATCATATCATATGTAACCTCTGTGACTGGATTTTTTCGTTTAGCACATTTTCAAGGTTTATCTGTGTTGTAGCATGTACTAGACTTCATCCCTTTTTTTTTAGTTGGAGTCTCTCTCTGCCACTCAGACTGGAGTGCAGTGGCCGCTCCTGGCCACTGTAGCCTCGGCCTGCTGGGCTCCGGCGATCCTTTCGCCTCAGCCTTCCAAGTACCTGGAACTACAGGCGCGCGCTACCACGCTTGGCTAATTTTTGATTCATTGTGGAGATGAGGTCTCACCAAGTTGCCCAGGCAGGTCTCGAACCCACGGGCTCAGGCAATCCACTCACCTCAGCCTCCCAAAGCGCTGGGATTACAGGCTGAGCCACCGAGCCCGGCGACTTCATCCCTTTTAATTAATGAATATTTAATTAATATTAGTTGCATTAATAATAATAATATGGACATATTACATTTTGCTTATCCATGCATCAATTGATGGACATTTGGATTGTTTTCACCTTGGGTTATTTTTTAGTTTTTTTAATTTTGTTTTAAGCCTAGTTAAGTGATGCAGTGGGAGTGAAGAAGGAACAAAGAAATCTGTGGTTGTGAGCAATTAGCTGTAAACACCACTGCACTGAGTTTAACTTTTGGTTATTTTGAGCAATGTTGCTGTGAACATTCAGGTACAAGGTTTTGTGAGGACAAATGCTATCATCTCTTTTAGGTATATCCCTAGGCCTCTTTCCCAAATGCTCAGCAGACAAACAGTTTCTACAGACATAAGCCAGAACATTTCTGTAAGTTTTGAGAACTATCTGAACCCATGATTCCAAACTGGGGCAGGTTAAGTCAAAATTCTACTCAACATTCATAACCCAATTCATTCATTTATGCAGTTACTCAACAAATATGTATTCATTTTCAACCATGTGCCAGGCACTGTTCAGTGTACTGGAGATGCAACCGGGAACAACAGAAATGAAAAAATAATAATTATCAGATCTTATTTATATTTTGGACAAATAAAATTCTGATAACTTGTTGAAATAAATGTAGATAGATTTGGGTTAGAAAATTTAGGCTTACAGACTCCTCCTAACTCATTCTACAAAACCAGTATTGCACTGATACCAAAATCAGGCAAAGACAATTAAAAAAAAAGAAAACTATTTGTTTGGGAATAAAGTACTCACTAATTTGTACTATCCCTATCAAAATACCAGCAATATTTTTCACAGAACTATATAAAACTAAAAAAGAGCATAAATGGCCAAAGCAATCTTGAACAAATGTGAGAACAAATGTGGAGGCACCATGTTATGGGACTTCAAATTATATTACAAGGTTATAATAATTAAAACAACATAGTACTAGTCAATATCACTGATGACTGTAGATGCAAAAATCCTCAACAAAATACTATCAAATCTAATTCAATAGCATATAAAAACAAAATCCTTCACAACAAAGTGGGTTTTATACCAGGGATGCAAGGGTGGTTCAATATCTACAAATCAATAATTGTGCTTAGCCCTATAAACAGAAGTGAAAACAAAAACGACACAATCATCTCAATAGATGCAGAAAAGGCAGTCAATAAAATCCAATATCCCTTCATGATAGAAGAAGATAGAGCTTAACAAACTATGAATCAAAGGAACATATCTCAAAATAACAACAGCCATATATGACAAATGCACAGCCAATATCATACTTAATGGGTGGAAAGTTGCAACATTTCTTCTCAGAACTGGAACAATACAGGGATGTACACTCTCACCACTCTTATTCAACATTTTACTGGAAATCCTAGCAAGAGCAATCTGGTAATAGAAAGAAATAAAAGGCATTCAAATTGGCAAAGAGGAGGTCAAACTATCCCTGTTTGCTGATGACATGATTGTATACCTAAAAAGTTCTAAGAACTCCTCCAAAAGGTCTCTAGACCTTATAGTTGACTTTAGCACTCTCAGGATACAAAATCAATGTACAAAAATCAGTAGCATTTCTATACTCTATGAATGCTTAAGCCAAGAACCAAATCAAGAGCTCAATACCTTTGACAATAGCCACAAAAAAATAAAATAACATACCTAGGAATGCACCTAGGTAAGGAAGTAGACGATCTCTGCAAGGAGAACTACAAAACACTAATGAAAGAAATTGTAGATGACACAAACAAATGGAAAAACATCTTATGGATCGGAAAAATCAATATTGTTAAAATGAGTGTACTGTCCAAAGTAATCTATAGATTCGATGCAATCCCTATCAAAATATCAACACCATTTATTACAGAACCAGAAAAAACAATTTTAAAGTTAATAAAGAACCAATAATGAGCACTAATAGTCAAAGCAATCCTAAGTAAAAAGAACAAATGTAGAGGCATCACATTACCTCACTTCAAATTATTCTAGAAGGCTATAGTAACTAAAACAGCATGGTCCTGGCACAAGAATAGATAAGTAGATCAATGAAACAGAATGGAGAACCCAGAAATAAACCACATACCTACAACCACTGATCTTCGACAAAGCTGATAAAAATAAGCAACGGGGAAAAGATAGACACAGAGTTCAATAAATGATGCTGGGAAAATTGGCTAGCCATATACAGAAGAATGAAATTAGACTCCCATCTCGCACCATATACAAAAATTAATATGGATTCGACTTAAATGTAAATCTTTAAGCTATATAAATCCTAGAAGAAAACCTAGAAAATACTCTCTGGACTTTGGTCCAGGCAAATAATTTATTATAAAGACCCCAAAAGCAATTGTGACAAAAACAAAGATAGACAAATGGGACTTACTTTTAGAATTAAGTTTAGAAAAGTACCTGGCACGTAACAAATACTCAGTATTTGTTAATATTATTATTTATGAGGTCAGCTTACATAGTAGAATCTCTTTTAAAATATATATATAGTTTTTGAGTTGGAGTCTCACTCTGTTGCCCAGGCTGGAGTGCAGTGGCTAGCTCATGGCCACCCCATTGTCAATCTGCTTGGGCTCAGGCGATCCTTCCGCCTCAGGCTTCCAAGTAGCTGAAACTATGTGTGTGTTACCACACCCGGGTAATTTTTTGATTTATTGTAGAGATGAGGTCTCACCAAGTTGCCCAGGCTGTTCTTGAACTCGTGGGCTCATGCAATCCTCTCACCTCGGCCTCCCAAAGTGCTGGGATTACAGGCTTGAGCCACTATGCCTGGTCAAAATTCTGGTTTTTTTTTTTTTTTTTTTTTAACACAAAAGCCCTCTTTGCTTAAAAAATGTGTAGTATGCTGCCTCTCCCCAGGGACTAGAAGCAAACTTCATAAGTAAATAAATTATTCACAAATACAAAAATTTCTAGTAGATACAAAGCCTGAAATACTTGCCACATCACAAAACCAGGGTTGTTATTTGCTACAGAGTCAACAATAAATGAATGGAGTTGAATATTACCTCTTAATAAGTGCATGCATATCAGACATGAGATATTAAATATGCTTTACATCTTCCCAAGCTACTTTCTGAATAAATGTAAAAGTGACTGTAAAAATCTTAAGATTGAACGTTTAGTTCTGCAACACCTATGCTAGCAATCTTCAGATAAATTTCTTCAATATGTGAAACATTGTTGACATGTTGTTCCCTTTGTTCCCTGAATTCATTTAACAAACTATGTATTTAATTGTTCAAGATGATCAAAATTCACTTATTGTCATTACTAAAATTTATAAGCATTCATAGATCGCTAACTTAATTGGTTTCTGTTGATCATGATGAACGAAATCATGATACTGCCATAGATATGTGAACTCTCCCCCATTTAACAGTAATGAGCTGTACTTCGTATCCATTACCTATATCTTCCCAAATACATGACATTTAGTATCATGAGAAAATTCTTCATCTTCAAGGACAATATATTATATTAGTTAAAGATAAGCTGATATAAAAAAACAAATGCTGAATACAGTGACTTGAAGAACATAGATTATTTCTCTTTCTTGTAAAGAAACAGCAGGACAGATTGGCTTCCTGGCATCATTCAGGGACTTGGGTACCTTTCATCAGCTCGCACAATCATCCCTACAATACCGTTGACATCTGTGTGGTCAAATTGGGGATTGCCCTTCATCCAGCTTTCTTTCGAGTGAAAAGGGAAAAGAAGACAGGAGGAAACTTGCTCAGAATCCCCAAGGCTCAGGTCAAGTAGTAGATTTTTACCATTTCTCATATTCTATGGCTACACATAACCACAAGGGATGCTGGGAAATGTGGTCTAGCCTGGTAGTCAGGTGCCCAGGAAAAGAAGAAAAATAGATTTTGGCAGACCATTAGCAGTTTTCATCAACTATATTATTTTGTTGATTTGCAGAATTATATCTCCAAGATAAAGAATTTGTTATTTCAGTAAGCTTTTTCTTCCACTGATTCATAGCAATTTAAGCCTGCTTTCGTATTCTGTTGGAATGCTATTTTATTGTACTATATGGAAAGCAAAATTCATGCTTGAGAGTAAAGTACTCACTGATTTGTACTGAGTTCCGTTGCACAAAGACAGATAGCCCAGGAGTCTTTTGAATGAAGACTATGCTTTCCTTGGGGGCCAAAGATGAATACTTCCTATCTGGGGATATTAAAGAAGCTATAATAAATGTAAAAGCACTTTGACAAATGTAAAGCTTTCTCTAAATGCAAGATTGTTATTATTACAGTATTATTATCACTTAAGTGTTAGTGGTCTATTCTTTATATTATGTGTTTTGGCTCAACATGGAGTTGGGCTTGGTATAAAGATATTTCGTTCTTTATCTTTCTAGTTCCCTTTTGCAGTCTACCCGACAGAGTTCAAAGTGTGACTTGCTAAACTGACTAAAATGTGATGATAAATAGAACAGACTACACCACAGAAAGAATAATATGGTGAATTCCTAGTTTCATTACCAGGATCTACATAGTTTTGTATTTTTAGATTCTTGTCTGGAACTCACAAAATTTCTTTCTTTCTTTCTTTCTTCTTCTTCTTCTTTTTTTTTTTTTTGAGTCATAGTCTCACTGTCGCCCAGGCTGGAGTGCAGTGGCATGCTCAAGGCTACCACAGCCTTGACCTGCTAGGCTCAGGAGATCCTTCTGCCCCAGTCTTCCAAGTAGTTGGAACTATAGGCATACGCCACCATGTCCAGTTAATTTTTTTATTTATTGTAGACACAAGGTCTTGCCAAGTTGCCCAGGCTGGCTCGAACCCGTGGGCTCAGGCAATCCTCTGGCCTCCACCTCCCAAAGTTCTGGGATTACAGGTGTGAGTTGCCATGCCTGGCTCCTATGTTATTAATACACCAGTTTCCCACAAATTATGTTCCTTTCTTACAATTTACTTTTACTCTTCTAGGAAGAGCTTCATTAACATTTTTCCTTGCTGGCTGGGCTTGGTGGCTCAGCCTGTAATCCCACGCCTTTGGGAGGCTGAGGTGAGTGGATTGCCTGAGCCTGCGGGTTCAAGACCTGCCTGGGTGGGTGAGATCTCATCTCTACAATAAATCAAAAAATTAGCCGGGCGTGGTAGCGCACGCCTGTAGTTCCAGCTACTTGGAAGGCTGAGGTGGAAGGATCGCCGGAGCCCAGCAGGTCGAGGCTGCGGTGGCCGGGAGCATGCCACTGCACTCCAGTCTGGGTGACAGAGTGAGACTCCAACTCAAAAAAAAAAAATTTTTTTCCTTGCGTACTGTGATACTGACTTTTCCATCCAAGATTCTAAAAAATGTTTATAACCTTTATTTATTTATTTTTATTAAACAAAGATTCTATAAACAAGTCTCCTGACAAAAGGAGCTTGTTTCTCCCATGGAAGTGTGCCTACTCTGGTAGGTGAGAACAGCATTAAACATCTTGCCTTTTCTTAGGAAAAGACAAAACATAAGTAACCAATTTATTTTTTCTTATAATATACGCTAGTATCATTATTGTTATTATTATTATTTTGAATTGAGGTCTTGCTCTGTCATCCAGGCTGAAGTGCAGTGGCTCCATCACAGCTCACCAAAGCCTCCAACTCCTGGGCTCAAGCAATCCTCCCATCTCAGTCTCCTGAATAGCTGGGACTACAGGCACATGCCACCATGCCCAGCTAATGTTTTGATTTTTTAAATTAGAGACAAGCTCTCACTATGTTGCCCAGACTGGTATTATCATTATTGAATTGGTGTGATTGTTGTCAAACAATAATTTTTTCTTATAATTGACTATGATGCTTATTTTTGTACTAATCTATGTGAAATTTTTCCTCAACCTCCAGGATAAATAACTGGGAAAAGAGCCTTACTGTAATAATAATAATAATGATAATAATAATGCCCAAGAAGATAAGATTGAGTTAGGAGAGTAGATTATTTACTTTTTAAAAAGTTGATAATTCCTGCATACCAGAAGCTATGAAGAAGCATGAAGAAGAAATTCATACCTTCAAAGAGCTCACATTCTAATTTTAGAAAAATTACACTAAGTTACCCTCGTGAAAAAAGCACATTACTTTTAGAAAGTACCCACACTGCTGCACCAAAACTTTGGTCTAGATCTTCCTTGGGTTAATTTTATATACCACTCCTATTGTTTTAAGAATGTCATCTACAAATGTCTCTTCTTTCAAAAGTAAACTCATTTGGGGATTATGGTAATCTTTGTTCCTGATTAAAATTTCTCTGTCCTGTTGCTTTGTATTTTACCTTTCACAGTAGCTTAATCCACATTCTATGGTTTTGTGATTAACCGAATATGGAATCTTAGGGTCGGTTTCATATGAACCTCACTGGAACAGAAAGCATGTCTCTTTGTTTCATTGACAATTTCTGCAGTAACATTGATTTACCTCGCCTTCAGTTTTGTTCCCTGAGCAAAGAATTTTCTTTCAAGTTTTTTCTTTCTCTCTTTGATTGGCCTGCTCTGGTGGGTGATTTTGGGGATTTTTGCAGGGAGGGATTGTGTTCAAAGCACTGATCAGCGATTCATAAAACTGATTTTTTCCCCCTGACAATTGAAATAAGCAGTGACATTTGGCCATCCACAAATGCTGGCCCTACTGTCCGCAGTGTTAAGATAACTGATTAGTTCCGCAGTCCTGCTCAACACCTCCCAGCATGCACCTCTAATGGGCCATAAACTTGAAAGCCCCCAGGCCTCTTTCCCGGTTCCTGGGTGAGGTTTGCAGTGTGGAGGAGGGGCGCCAAGCCCTTCGAGAATGAGTGGGAAACACTGACAGAATCACAGGGGGAATGGAAAGAAAGAACTTAAGAGGATTATAACAAGAAAGGAAGCATTTGGAGTCCTGGGAGGTGATGCCAGTCAGGATCTCTGAATTGCTAAGAAAAGAGAAATTTCGCCCTTCCCCACGTAGGCCCTGGGCAGGGAATTTCTTTTTTCCTCTCGCATCCCTTTCCATCTTTCTTCCCGGGAAGTGATGGTCCTGCCGGAGGGAGAGTAGGGACCGGGCCAACCTCTCCAGAGAAGGATGCTTTCCATGAAAAGGTGCTTTAACTTTACATTTTCATGGGGGTAGGAAGGAGCGATTCAGAAAGGCAGACAAGCTGATGGCATCTGAAAACCTCAGGCCAACAGGACAGAGTAGAATGTAGAAAACTGCTATTCAACTCGGCTATTCAGTTTAGGGGTTCTAGGAAGGGCTTTTCCACAAAAAGCCTTGGACTTTCTGGAATAAGGTCAGGCAATTTGGATCACTGAAATAAAGATTTTAAACTTGAAGTGTGCTTTGATCATATTAGATTGTATAAGCCTTTTTTCATGACAATGTTGCAAATATTTAATACCTGAGAATACGTAGTTTTGAATTTTTAAAAAATATTACATTACTAACCACATAGTTTTTTTCCCTCATGAGCCTATTTATAGTGCTGATAACACATTGACAAAAATGTTCACAATTCTAAATACATATAATTGCTGATTGTAGATATGAGAAATCTTTATTTTCTTTAACAACAGAACAAATTTGTCCATAATTTGCTTAAGAATAGTGCCAAGGCCAAGCTCGGTGGCTCAGCCTGTAATCCCAGCACTTTGGGAGGTCCAGGCGAGAGGATTGCCTGAGCCTGCGGGTTTGAGACCCACCCAGGTAACTTGGTGAGAACTTGTCACTACAATAAATCAAAAAAATTAGCTGGGAGTGGTAATTCGCGCCTGTAGTTCCAGCTACTTGGAAGGCTGAGGCAGAAGGATCGCTGGAGCCCAGCAGGTCGAGGCTGCAGTGGCCGGGAGCGGCCACTGCACTCCAGTCTGGGCGATGGAGTGAGACTCCAATTCAAAACAAACAAACAAACAAACAAAAAGAATAGTGTCAAGTACTTTACTGGAAGTCAGTTCATAAATACTTATGGTATTTTAATGCCCTGTAAAATCATTTTTGAGGGACTGAGGCAGCTGTAAACAGGTAACTGTTAAACACAGTCCCTCAATAGCAGTGGAACTCTGGGCTAGAAATGGAGGGGTGGGAATTACTGGCAGTCCACAAATAAAAGAATCCATGGAAGCCCGGCGCGGTGGCTCACACTTGTAATCCCAGAATTTTGGAAGGTGGAGGCGAGAGGATTGCCTGAGCCCAGGGGTTCGAGACTAGCAAGACCTTGTCTCTACAATAAATCAAAAATAAATAAATAAATAAGCCAGGCATGGTGGCAAGTGCCTGTAGTTCTGGCTCCTTGGAAGGCTGAGATGAAAAGATCACATGACTGCCCTCCAGCCTGGATGACAGAGTGACATTCTAAAAAAAAAGAACCCTTGGGGGAAAAACACCAAACTCAAAAAAAAAAAAAAAAAAGAACCCCATGGGGGCCCCAAACACCACATAGACATGTTTGTCACTATGACATGACCATTTATATGTGAGGTCTTTGTTTTTTGTTTTTTGTTTTTGCCAGATTCTCACTCTGCTGCCCAGGTTGGAATGCAGTAGCACTATCAGGGCTCATCAAAGCCTCGACCTCCTAGGTTCAGGCGATCCTTCTGCTTCAGCCTCCTGAGCTGCTGGTACTACAGACATGTGCCGCTATGTCTGGCTAATATGTTTATTATTATTTTTTTTTTCTGTAGAAAAGAGGTCTCGCTATGTTGCCCAGGCTGGTCTCAAGTTCCTGGACTCAAGCAACCATCCTGCCTTGACCTCCCTGGGATTACAGATATGGACCACTGTGACTGGGCTTTCCTGTGTTTAATAGCCAGTAGAAGAGTATGTATTTAAAAAACTGCCCTGGGGTTATGTAAATCCTATGACTACCTGAAGCAGTAAAGGTGGCCAAGGAAGAAGGATCACTTCCTTCACATTCTGCTTCTCTCCAGTCCTCAGGAAGTTCACTCAAAGGAACTCACAACTAGAGATCACTAAAGGAGGTGCAATGGGTGGGTCTGCTTCCCCAGGACACCCTACAACCTTGCAAGGAGATTGACATGGCAACTTGATGCCAGCACTTCTGCCATCTGCAACCCGTGAGTCTCATACCCTTGGTCACAGTGAGAGTTGTTCCTAGCAAAAGCCAGGACTTAAGGTCACATTTCTTTTTTTAAAATAAATTTTTTATTTTGAAGATGTGGGATACAATTCAGGGTTAGGTATACAAATGTCCATTATGCAGGTACCTTTGTTGTTGAGGTGTGGCTCCCCTCCTCGCAGTTTCCCACTACTGCCAATCCCACCCCCACCCGCCCCTGGCAGTTTTCCACTACTGCCAATCCCTTTCTTATAGTATTATGATAGTTGTTCAAGGTCTACTTATGGGTGAGAACTTGTGATGCTCGGTTCTTTGTTTCTGTGATAAATCACTCAGTATTATAGCCTCTAAGCCCATCCAAGTTGCTGCGAAGTTCCTAATTTTGTTAAGGACACATTTCTATTTACTTATTTGTTTATATTTTAAAGATATGTGATACAATTCAGGGTTAGGTATACAAATGTTCATCATGCAGGTACCCTTGTTGATGAGGTGTGCCCCATTATAATTGTTCAAGTTCCGCTTATAAGAGAGACCATATGGTACTCTGTTCTTTGTTTCTGTGATAGATCACTGAGTATTATAGATTCTAAATCCACCCAAGTTTCTGTGAAGTCCATATGTTTGTTAAGGTACATTTCTTAAGAGCAACAGTTCGAGTGCATTCTTATTGTGTCCTGGTTCTGGATAGAGATGGTTAGGATAAAGGCAACCTTGAGGTGGAGTCCCCAGAATTGTTAAACACAACAGGTTTAGTTTTTAAATTTTCTACTTTTTTTTTTTTTTTCACGAAGAGACATGGATCACACTGTGTTGTCCAGTTTGGTCTTGAAGTCCTAGCCTCAAGTAATCCTCCCACCTCGGCTTACCAAAGTTTAGGAATTACAGACATGAGCCACCATGCTGGCCAAAGGTGACAGGCTTCTGTGAACAGAGAGGAACCAGAGTCACTCAAGGGCTAGCAAATCCTGTTGCACTGTCATCTAGCAAACTGTTGGCTCGCCTTTAATGGTCTGTTCTTTCCCTTTATGCTGATTTGCTTGAAGGTGACAGGGCATAATGGTGTAGGTTCAGGGTTGCTCTTAATTACAATCCCAGCAGCTTGGTGGAGGTCAAGGTCAGAGACAGCAGGGCATTGTCATCAGTGAGTTGTGGGCATTGTCATCAGTGAGTTGCACTCCATCAGCACTGTCAGCACCTCAGGCCACGTGTTGTAGCTGAGGTTTGAGATTGAGCTAGGATCACTTCAAGGCCTTCTGATGACTGGATCTGGTGCCAGCCTCCTACAGTTGTTATTTCATCTTGTGTGATTTCCTCCTGGCTCACTCTGCTCCAGCATCACCACTTTTTTTCCTGTTCTTTAAATGGGCCAGGATCATTCTTGCCTCAGGCCCTTTGCTCTGGCTCTTTGCATTTCTCTCAGATCTTCCTGTACTCCATGCCATCAATAAGTCTCAACTCTACTGTCACCTTCTTGGAGAGCGCTTCTGCATTCTTTCCATCTCTCACTCCAGTTACTATCAAATTGCCCAGTTTTATTTTCTTCATAGCATTTATCACTCCCTAGAAATTCTCCCTATTGGGTCAGGTACTGTGGCTCATGCCTGTAATCCCAGCAATTTGAGAAGTCGAGGCGAGAGGCTTGCTTGAGCCCAAGTGTTCAAGACCAGCCTGGGCAACACAGTAAGACATCCTCTTTACAAAAAAAAATTTTTTTTTTAAATTAGCTGGTTGTGGTGGCACATGCCTGTAGTCCCAGCTACTCAAAAGGGTGAGGTGAAAGGATCACCTGAGTCCAGGTGGTTGAGACTATGGTGAACCCTGATGGGTGCCACCTCATTCCAGTGTGGGCAACAGAGTGAGATCCCAACTAAAAAAAAAAAACTTATCTCTATTATGTTTCTCTTCTCTTTTTCTATGGTGGTATTTCCTACTAGAATGTAAACTCCGTGAGAGTTCAGCCTTACACTGTATCCCCAGCAGAAAATACAGTACCTGGCACTTAGTAGGGACCTGAGAAATATTTGTTTAATGATTGAATGACAAAATTTCCATCCTTAGTAACTCTTTTTAACTCAGGGCCAGCCCCTCATCTTTGCTTCTTTCAGTTGTCACACTGGATCCTACATGCACAAGGCACCCATTTTACTGACCAGTGTAAACAAATCAGGTGTAATGTTAACAACTTAAGCTCCTCCTCCAGATGGGGGTCACCTGCCCAGGCCTGGGGTCTGCAGGCCTCTGTGTTGATCAGGAGAGAAAGTCTCGCAGACTGCTCTAGACCTGGGATGTAGAATCCTGAGCCCCCAGTGACCTGGAGACTTTGCAGTGGTCCCGGCTCACAGTTTTGCCTCCCTCTCTTGGTCCTAGTTTTCAGGTCTCTGCCACTGCTTGTTCTCTGACACCCTCTATCCCTCTAGCGTGGCACAGAAGGCCTGCCCTGGGCAAGGATCCTGTTCAACATAGACAAAACACCTAAATGACAGCCATCTGCCACCCGCTGGTTCTCCTTTCAGGATTTCTCTGCCCCTGTCACCTAAAAGTGCCAGTAGGTTGGAAAAAGCAAGGCCACGACACCTCCCTGACCAGGATCACTTGGCGTTGGAAGGAAGAAGAACATAGTAGCTGGTGAGTAGCTTCAGTAAGGCTTAAAGTTCTTATTTTGCTATTAGAATAAGTCTCTCTCTCTCTCTCTTTCCCTCCCTTCCCCCCTTTCTGCTTCCTTCCTTCCTTCTTTCCTTTTCCCCTGTCTCCCTCCCTTCCTTCATTCTTTTTTCTTTCTTTCTTTTCTTTCTCTCTCTTTCTTTCTTTCCCTCCCTTCCTCCCTCTCTTCCTTCCCTACCTCTCTTCCCTCCCTCTCTTCCTACCTCTCTTCCTTTCTCTCTTTCTTTCTTTCCCTCTTTCTTTTCTTTCTCTTTCTTTTCTCTTTCTTTTTTCTTTCTTTTCCTCTTTCTTTCTTTCTCTCTCTTTCTTTCTTTCCCTCTTTTCTCTCTCTTTCTTTCTCTCTCTCACTTTCTTTCTTTCTCTCTCTCTTTCTCTTTTTCTTTCTTTCTCTCTTTCTCTTTCTCTCTTTCTCTCTTTCTTTCTCTCTTTCTCTTTCTCTCTTTCTTTCTCTCTTTCTTTCTTTCTCTCTTTCTTTCTCTCTCTCTCTCTTTCTCTCTCTCTCTTTCTCTCTCTCTTTCTTTCTTTCTTTCTCTCTCTCTCTTTCTCTTTTTCTCTCTCTCTTTCTTTCTTTCTTTCTGTCAACAAGGTCTCCCTACATTGCCCAGGCTGGTCTCAAACTACTGGGGTCAAGCGATCTTCCCACCTCTGCCTCCCAAAGTTCTGGGATTGAAGGTATGAGCCATTGCACTTGGCTAGAATACACATTTCTTATGTTGTACATACTTTTTATTTTATTTTTTATTTCATACTTTATTTTAAATGCGGTATTGGTATGATCAGAAAAGTCTAACAAATTTACACTGTAATTTCTGATTTTGCATCTCTCTCTCTCTCTCTCTCCTCCTTGCTTGCTTTTTATTTATGTTTGCACTTCTAGAATCTAAACGTAGGAATTTTGGTGCCTTTCCTGAAACCCCACTGTTCTTGGTACCATGTCCTTTATGGAGTATGTGAACAGCTCTTTCCATCTCTGGCACTTACGAGTAGGAAGGAAAAGAGTGAAGTTAGACCGTGTATTCTCCCAACTCCTCCCTGCCAGGTTGCCAGGAAGGCCACAGTCACGAGGAGGTGCCTCCTCTGCCTCTGCACCCTTGGGCCCTGAGTGGTCACAGTGCCTCCCTGCAGTGCCCTCCTGGGGTGCTGCCTCCTTGTTGACTTCTCTTGTCACTCCCTACACCTTTATAAATGGTCCTTGTATTAAGACTTTTCCAACAATCTGTTTGAATGTGTCATTTGTTTCTGTTGAGTCCTTAAGTATATGGGATATAAATTAGGGCAAAAGGGATATGTATTATGGAACTTGGGTATGATCCATGGTGCAAACATTTAGAAGAACACATAGAAGAAAAATCTTCAGGATCTAGGACTAGATGAAGAGTTCTTAGACACGACACCAAAATTATAATTCTATAAAAGAAAAAAATTAATAAGTTGGGCTTCTTCAGGATCAAACAAAATTGCTCAATGAAAGATCCTGTTAAGATGAAAAGACACCAGGCATAGTGACTCATGCCTGTAATCTCACCACTATGGGAGGCCGAGGTGAGAGGAATGCTTGAGCCCAGAAGTTTGACACCAGTCTTGGCAACATAGTGAGACCTCATCTCAAAAAAAAAAGAAAAAATTAGCCAGCTGTGGTGGCACGTGACTGTAGTCCCAGATCCTCTGGGAGAGGCCAAGGTGAGAGGAATGCTTGAGCCTAGGACATCAAGGCTGTGGTGGCTGTGATTGTGCCACTGCACTCTAACCTGGGTGACAGAGTGAGACTCCAACACAAAAAATAAATGAGAGAAAGAAAGAAAGAAAGAAAGCAAGCAAGAAAGAAATCTGCTCCTACTGTTTAATTTAAAAAAAACTTGATAATGAAAAGGCAAGCTATATACTGAAAGAAAATATTGTAAATTATTTTGAAACCCTATCTGATAAATAACTTTCAAAACTCAACAGTAAAAATTGTAAACAATCCAGTTGTAATCAAAATGGCTAAATAATAATAATAATAGTAATGAACTCCAAATGTTGGAAAAGATACAGAAAAACTAGATACCTCATACATTACTGGTGAGAATGTAAGATAGTCCAGCTACTCTGGGAAATAGTTTTCCAGGTCCTTAAAAATCAAAATATATTCTACCCTACAACTCAGTCATGATACTCCTGAACGTTCATCCCAGAGAAAAGAAAATTGTGCTCACACCAAAATGTCTACCCAAATGTTCAGATCAACTTTATTTATAATAACCAAAGATCAGCAACAATCCAGATTATCCCTGCAGGGGTGAATAAATGATTAAACAAACTGTGTTGCCGCTATGGAATACCATGTGGCATCAGAAAGGAAAGCTATTGACGCACATGTAACAAGTGGGATGGATCTCAGGGCAAATTATGCTAAAGGAAAGAAGATTACAAACCAAAGGTTACATACTGCATTATTCTATTCATATAACATTTTCTAAGTGACAAAATTGAGATGGAGAACAAAGTAGTGGTTGTCAGGGACAGGGACAGTGGTGGAGAGGAAGAGGGAAGTATGAGACTATACAATGATACCATTAGGGATCTTGGTGGTAATTAAGAGATGAGTACCTTGATGATAGGAGTTATACACAAGTACTTGATATAAAATTGTATAGAATCTCCCCACCACAAATACACTCACAGAGTGCCTGTAAGAACTGATGAGATCTGAATAAGATTGTACATTGTAGCAACAACAATTCCCTAATTTTGATATCGTATTAGTTATGGAAGACATTACGTTTGAGGGTGACAATTAGTGAAAGATATGTGGGACCTCTCTGTATTATTTTTGTGATTCTGTTATTATTATTATTATTATTGTTGTTGTTGAGTCGGAGTCTTGCTCTGTCGCCCAGGCTGGAGTGCAGTGATACCATCACGGCTTACTGTAGACTCCAACCCCTGAGCTCAGGCAATCCTTTCATCTCATCCTTCCAAGTAGATAGGAGTACAGGCATGTGCCACCACGCCTGGATAATTTTTTTTGTAGAAATGAGGGTTTGTTATATTGCCCAGGCAGGTACTAAATTCCTGGGCATCCACTGGCCTCGACTTCCCAAAGTGCTGAGATTACAGGCGTGAGTCACCTTGCCTGGCCTTGATTCTGCAATCATTTAAAAATAAAATAGGCTCCAAATTGGGATCACTAACTTGGGAAATACATAGTTTTAGTCTTTAGCATTGGGAAAAGGGGAAATGAGGGTAAAGCCACACACACTTTGGTGTTAGTTCTATGTCATTGCTAAACTGTGTCATTAAGTGTTAAATCGCAAAAGGATTAAAATCAAGATCCCAATATTCCAACGAGAAGATCTAGTTTTCAATTGTTGTTTAACTTAAAAACTTAAACTTTTTTTTAAAAAAATGAATTTTCCATATACCATCCCATTGTGGATATACTCCCAGAAGGAATATAAAATCTATAGAAAGTTTCTCACACTTCAAATGTACAAATACTTTAAATTACTAGCAATCCACTCCTACAGAATGTTCAAACTTGGGCAGAGTCTTTACCCATCTTCTAGGAGCCTTGGGCACACTTGCAGAGACTTATTCAGTTAGCATCACTGTGCACAATGAAATCTGGGTCCTTCAGACACTGAGATGCAGGTCTGTCCACTCATCTCTGGTCTTCTTCTTTTAATCCATGGCCATTGTGGTTGCCTGTTCTGATGTTTTTCTATGCTAATCAAGAATCACTGTAACTACAAGGGTGACATACTGAACAGGCAGCGTGGAATTTGAGAGGCTGCAGCTGGTATGGATAGTCTAACTGGGGTGATGAACTTTTCTCTTCTATCACAGACTCAGAGAACTTGGCTTTCAAGTCAAACCACTGAGGAGGGTTTGGACAACGAGGTAGAAGGTGGACAACAGTGAACATCTCATTAATTCAAATAAAAATTGGGGAAATTCATCTGATTTTATTAAATCTTAAAATTATATACAGGGGCCAAGAGTGATGGCTCAAGCCTATAATCCTAGCACTAGGTGGGAGGATGCCTAAGAATCTGAGACCAACCTGGGCAATATAGCAGACCTCATCTCTACTACTACTACTACTAATAATAATAATAATAACCTGTCATGGTGGTGCGTGCCTATAGTTCCAGATATTTGGGAGGCTGAAGTGAAAGGATCCCTGAGTCCAGGAGGTCAAGGCTTTAGTAAGCCATGATGGTGCCACTGCACTCACTCCAGCCCGGGTGACAAAGTAAGACCCTAACTCAAAAAACAAAAAAATTATATACAGTACTTTCCAAAAGGCTGATATGATATTTTTAAATAGATTTATCCCCCAAAAATAGATAAGAAAGTATGTGATAGTATTTTAGGCATTTGTACATTTATAACTGTCATCATGTTAACAACTCCTTGACAATTTTTGTAAAGTCCTCAAAAAAATTTTTTTTTCTAAAATCTGTCCCCAAAGCCTGGAGTCCGGGCTTTGCCTGTGCCACCATCTTCAGGAGGGCTTCTGCAGTGCTTAGTACCAATGTGCTTTTTTAAAGGACACTAAACATTCCCCTTGCAATCTTTCTGTCTTCCAGAGACCTGTAAATAAATTCTTTTAAATATTCATTTTTTGACCCATCCAAGTCATAAATAAACATATTTTCTGAATAAATAAAATTTAAAACTCAATAAAGAGTTTCTATGTTCTCATATTATAGACAAAAGACACTTTCTGGAGCAGTGGAAAGCATACATGGATTTGGATCCAAGGACACCTTTGTGATCTGTGTGACTTTAGGTAAGTTACAAACTCAGTGGATTTCGTTTTCTTTACTCTAAAACTGACGATGTCACAGGTTTGCTGGGAGGATGAATGAGATCTGGATTGTTGAAGCGATTTGTAATGTATTCACATTAGGACTAACTCAACGAACTCCACAATCAGAGTGGTATTGACAGAACTTGCACTGAGATCTTCCCAAACAGGGTTCCGCTCTTTATCCTGTAGATATTTTCCATATTTAATATTGTCACTCATCTTTTAGCATGTTCTAAAGCTTGTCCGAGGAGAGTGAGTGTCGTCTCCTGCAAGTACTCCTGACACTCAGAGTACTAGAGCAAGGTTATATCTGTCACAGATGAAAATATTCTATTTATGTGTCATAGTAATCTATTCACTGGTTTATGGACCCAAAATTCTCCAGGGGGACTCACAAATCCCCGTAATGTTTCTAGGTGCCAGATTTTTCATTTGGAGCTCTGATTTAGTTGACAGATGTGTAAAAATCACATGCAGCCAAATGACTCCTCCGTCAGCACAAAGCTGATCATATCAAAGTCGGGTTATTCCAGTGAAGATTCCCAGGAACCTCTGCTTGGATATGCTTTTCAAATCTCAGGCTAGAATTAAACGCCATTTTATGCTAATGCATTACCATGCTCTGCTTCCCAGTGCCATATCTTTAAAATCCCGTGCTTCTTTGTAATACCCACACTAACTTACAGAGAGAGCTCCTTTGTAGAAGTCGAAGCAGGTCATATCTGCAGTCCGTTCCTAACAGGTTAGCAGTGAAACCGTGTTTGGGAGAGTCACACACAGATCAGACTGGGAGGAAGTTTCTTTAGAATAATATAGTATAAAATCTTAATTATGAATTAGTTGGATACCCAATCCTGAGTCCCAAATTTATCATGTCACTAAGAAAGAAGATACACGGATGTAAACTGACTTGCCCAAAGTCTTGCTGGGAGTAACTGGTAGAACCAGAATGTGAATCTGGGTGCTTCATAATCTTATCAATTTGAGTGCTCTTTTGGTTATGACTATCCCTTACATAAAGATATTAATTATGAAAAAAAACATTAGCAGAGCATGGTGGTGCCCGCCTATGATCCCAGCTACTTGGGAGGTTGAGGGAGGAGGATCACTTGAGCCCAGAAGTTAGAGGTTATTTTGAGCTGTGATAGGGCCACTGCTCAAGCCTATGTTGAGCTGTAATTGTGCCACTGCACTCCAGCCTGGGTGACAAAGCAAGACCCTGTCTCAAAGAAGGAAAAAACATATGTGTGTGTGTGTGTGTGTGTGTGTGTTGGTAAAACAATTTTGGTAAGCACAGAAATTCTATTAATGCCAGTGCTATATTAAGAAGTGGACAAACTCTTGGGTTTTGCTTTAGATTTTATGATGATGAGAATGGCCCCTAGCTTGATTTTTTTCTTAGAGATTTTATTATTCCTCTTAATATATGACAGCTTTTTTAAAATGACAAGAACAGATAAAAATAGGTTTCATTTTATAGTGCTGGCAAGGTATAGCAAAACATGTGCTAGGATATATATCAGAGAAGTCTGGACGTAAATAGAGTAGATCAGTGATAATTTAAAAATATTTACAAATGTATTCCCCAGCCACTTTTGAAATCCCTGGATTTATAAATACTATTTTGGGGCTTAAAAAAACCCATTACTTCCAAAAGAGAAGGCAATGAGGACAATATTCTAGAGAAATACAATAGAGAAGAGTAAAGACTGTGGCAAACTGAAAAGCAGATGACCTGTCTGCAGGGGCCATTCCATATCACCTTCAGTCCTGTGATGTCATACGGGAAGATGGGTATGACATATTCCTCTAATTTTTTTTTTAAAGAAGTATGCAGTATTGTTGCTTTTTTCTTTAATGTTGACAACTAATTTCAATTTTCAGAAAGTGTTCAGGCCGAAGTAAATACATCTGTCATTGTATCTGGCTTGCGGGTCATCAGCTTTTGACCTCTGATCTAAAGCACATCATTTCTTCCTATAAAATGTGGTCATGACAAGTGGAGGACGACAAAGCTGAGCTGAGAGCAGATGCTGGGCCATCAGTCCACTGCAGCCACAACGCTGCTCGACATCACATCACGATGTGATTCAACTCCATGGTTTAGAAGAAGGACACGTTTCTGTGAGCTGTGGGTCTCAGGGTCTCTGATGGAAACTGCATGATATCCCTGAAGCCAGTATCTCCTGTTTTTGAAAGCTGGGTTAACCCTGACTGATTTACAAGGCCCCCTCTAGTCCTTTCTGTTCTTGTTCTAAAAAAAATTCCAAAACCCTAAACCCAAAACCCAACCCAAGGGGTTAATCCTCTCATGGTAGGTAGGCCATAGATGACAGCATTTTACATGACAGTAGTCACTGCCAACTTCTCCATTATATGTGGATGGTTTAAGGTAAAACCGTGGTATTAAAGAGTTTTGATGTTTTCTTTCATTAACTTTAAACAGTCCAAATACTCTATTTATTTACAATTTTTGCAAGAATAAAAACCAATGTCTTAGAAAAGAATTGTTTTCAAAAAACTAAAAACCATTACTACAATATAATTTAGCATCATGAGAAAGAAACCCCTCTTCTAGAATATTCTACATTGTGTGCTTATGTGTATGTATGCATATTTCAGTCCAAGATTGCTACTCTTTTTTTTTGTTTGTTTGTTTTTTTTGAGGTGGTGTCTCACTCTGTCACCCAGGTTGGAGTGCAGTGGTGCAATCACAGCTCACTGTAACCTCTACCTCCTGGGCTGTTGGAATTAGAGAAAATGAAAAAATTTATTGGTTGAATTTCACCTAAAACCTTCATATGTTGGGGAGGGATTGAAAATGAGCATCATGATTTAGTAAGTGCAGCAGCCACGTGATGCAGCTCTTCTATTTGGGATCTGCATATGCTTACGAGAAATCTTTCCATCCACCATTAACAAATCATATGAAAAGAAACTGAACTTAGGACCAGACCTTCAAATCCTATTATAAACTAAAATATGTGAAACTATTAAATTGTATTATTTTATTAGTTTAATTAATATTACATTTAAGTGAGAATTACATGTTTTTAGAAATGCCATTGTCAAAGAAAATAGCTTAAAATATTGTGTTTTTCATATTATTCTGTCAGTTTTCCTATGTTTGCATCTTAGGTGTCCAAGGGGGATCCAAAAAACCCTGGAATTTATTTTTTAAAAATTGTATATTTATTCTTACATGTTTAAACTTTACTCACCTTCCAAATACTCTCCATATGATGTAATATACCTATTAGGACACTTTTCTCACTGCTCAAAACAGTTTTTGAACTTGTCAATTGTGATGCCTTTTAGTGTTTCTGCCCTTTTTTTTTGTTTCACTTCTTCCACATCAGCAATACATTTCCCTTTCAGGAGTTTTTTCATCTGGGGAAACAAAAAAAAGTCACTAGGGGTGACATCCAGTGAATAGGGAAGATGAGGTATGGGAGTCATGCTGCTTTTGATCAAAGATTTCTGAACACTTAATGTAGTGTGGGCAGGTGCCTTGCGGTGGTGGAAGAACCAGTCACCTCTTTGCCACAACTCAGGATATTTCTTCCACAAATTATGATGCAACCATTTCAAAAATTCCAGTTAAATACTTTGATACCGAGGAACAAATTCCAAGTGTACTATAAGGGGTATGTACACCCAAAAGATCATTCTTTTTTGGGAGGTACCCCCTCATACATACTATGATGGTACATGTATGCAATTTAAAAGTGAATAAACATATAACTATTTGCAGTTTATGCTTCAACATTTTTTAAAGCTTTTTGTACTGTCTAAAAAGTTTGGAGACCAATGTTCTAGAATGTCAAGGATCTTTTGTAGTCTCTTCCATGCACGTTTTTGGATGGGAAATACCGTATTTTTGATTGGCCATTGATGACAAGTCTGTAGAGCAGGGATATAGTGTTTTAGACTTTCCATGGATGAGACAGAGTCCTGGCTTAGATTTCTTTTCTGGCAGATCACTTGCAGTTGAAACTGACAGAGTTTATTCTAAAGGAATGTAAACATGCTTATATGATGCCTTACAAGAATTCTGTTTAGTGTATACTACAAAGGGCAGCACGTTTCTGAATAGCTCATTGTCTTCTTCTATGGAATTGATGTTCAGATCTCCATCTTGAAAATAGACCATGGAATAATGAAAACCTGACAAAATGGATTCTTTTTTAATTCTGCTTAAAAACATTTTAAAACTGGTGCTGTGGGAAATATGATTAAGGGGAAGCTGAACTTCTTCCAAATTTCCTGGTAATTTTAGCCTTAAACCCTTAAGGGAACCCACTTTTGTTTCTCATTCTTGCTCCCTGGGAAAGCAGACAGGGAGCATTTCAGCACAAGCGCTTTTCACCCAAGTGGTATGTGGTAAGTGCATCGTTTAACTACAGTGGCTCAACTTGCTGGTAAAATTGTACTTCAAAAAGTGGAATGAAACTTTACCAAATTGTGGTGAAGCAATCTAGGCCTTTTATTCCACTTTGCTATTGGAGAATTTTACTATAAGCAACTTATCTAAAGAGAAATATTATAGAAAAACATGGTGTAGGGTAAGCACTTGCGGTGACTACATAGTCTCAAAATGACAATCTTCTTTTTTTTAATTTGTCAGAACATTTTCCCTTGATACTTAGATGTTATAAAATTGGAAACCAAAAATGCTAAACTACTATAGGTGAAATATATGTTATCTTCCTAGTAGGAGGTGTAATGTCAATAAAAAAGGAATACTCTAAGCTAATACTTCCCATTCACACTTTAGTACTTTGGTGATTTTCTACAACATATTTAGATAGGTGCTATAGTCCACCCTAGATGCTTTAAAATGTAGTTGCCCACATTATTATCATGTAATCAACTAGATGTGTTAAATTATTATTATTATTATTATTATTACTGAGTTGCGGTCTCACTCTGTCACCAAGGCTAAAGTGCAGTGGCATGCTCATGGCCACTGCACCCTCGACCTGCTGGTCTTAGGCGATGCTTCTGCCTCAGCCTTCCAAGTAGCTGGAACTACAGGTGTTCACCACCATGCACAGTTAATTTTTTTGATTTATTGTAGAGGCGAAGTCTCACCAAGTTGTCCAGGCTGATCTCGAACTCCCTGGTTTCAGGCAATCCTCTCCCCTCTCCAAAGTGCTGGGATTATAGACGTGAGTAACTGTGCTGGACAAATTATTATTAATATTTGCACACATCCCCTTCTGGCCTTTTTAGCCTCTCTAAATAGGGAAGATAATCCCAGGAACATTTGTATTGCACGAGTTTATGAAAGAACTTAGTAGGTAAAGGAAAAAAATGAAGAAATTTCTTCAAAGATGAAGAGACAGAGACATTATGGGGGTTCTGAGATTGAGGAGAGAAAAGAAAGAAGATTCAAGTGATGGGACAAAGAAAGAGAACCTAGAGGGATTTAAAGAAGGTGAAAAGAGATGAGGGAAGGGAAGAAAAGGATTTTTTTAAAAGAACTGTTGTGTTGTCTGCTAGGAAAATTTCTCTCTCCGTCTCTCCACAAAGCCTCAAGTAAAATTCAGTTGTTGGTCAATACTTTGGGAATGCTTATGTGTGTTTGCTTTTGATTCTAAAAATATGTGTGAGGCTGACTTTAAAGTATCCATGGGTTTGAAAAGAGCAGAAACTTTGAGAGTTTTGGTGAAAATAAGCAGTGAAATACTAAGAGGCAGGATGTGGTTGGGTTGGGTGGTTTACTCTGATAGGAAGGAATATTTTATCATGGGTATTACTTAGAGTTTTCTGTGTATGGTAATAATTTTTATTATTATTATTTTATTCACTTTTATTATGTTTTAAAATTCTCTACTCATCGGCCAGGCTTGGTGGCTCAGCCTGTAATCCCAGCACTTCGGGAGGCTGAGGTCAGAGGATTGCCTGAGCCTGCGAGTTCGAGCCCAGCCCAGGCAACTTGTCAAGACCTCATCACTACAATAAATCAGAAATTAGCTGGGCGTGGTAGTATGCACCTGTAATTCTGGCTACTTGGAAGGCAGAGGCAAAGGATCGCCGGAGCCCAGCAGGTCGATGCTGGGATGCCGTGAGTGTGCTACTGCCCTCCAGTTTGGGTGACAGTATGAGACTCCAACTCAAAAAAAAAAAAAAACCAGAAAAATAAAAAATAAAATTCTCTACTCAAGGACCTCCTTACACCAGGTACTCAGGGAGACAGATCCCTCTACTCTCCTCCCTTGATTGGCCATTGGAAATAAGCAAACAGCTTTAATTCCAAATAAGGCACATACTATAGCAGTTTCCATCAGAAGCTTGTTGCTCTTTTCCCCGTATGTTCTGTACCAATATAGAAGTCATTGCAGGTACTTAAGCGACCAATGCTCTTTGAAGTCCCTTGTGATTTTGGTCTTAATTTGCAGCCCTTCTATCTATATCCATAGGTCTTAGGCAGCTCCTGAAATCAAGAATATAGAGACTGACATCCCTGCCCTCCTCCTACAGCTGAAATTCCTCTGTGCTACTTCTGATCAATAGTGTTATGGAAGGAGGGGTGCTCCTCCAGATCTGAGGCCGGTCGATGATGGGTTCTTGTGTTCACATTTGGAATGAATTTGCTAACAGACACAGAGAAGCGAGATAAGCAGGTAGCTTTATTCAGCAAAGAATAGTCCACTCTCAAGAGAGGAGAGTAGACAGAAACAACCTGCAGAAAGCTGCCACTTCTGCCCCTCACTATTGTTAAGCTCAAACTTTTATTCCTAAGGGTACTGAGGTATGGGTTTTGGGGCAGCTTTTACTAGACATGGGAGATCTTAGGACCGAGTCTCTGTTATTTCTCCTTCGCATCAGACGGGGTAGTTTCAGGTCTCATAGGGTCATACTGGTCCTGTCATGGCAACAGGTATATGATGGGAGTGGGAAGCTCCCCTGGGGTAATTTTATGTTACTAGTATTTTACTTTTTTTAAGTAGGAGTCTCACTCTGTTGCCCAGGTTGGAGTGCAGTGGCACACTCATGGCCACCGCAGACTCTGCCCACTGGGTTCAGGCGAGCCTTCCTCCTCAGCCTTCCAAGTAACTGGGACTATAGGCATGCATCACCATGCCAAGCTAAGTTTTTGACTTATTGTAGAGATGAGGTCTCACTAAGTTGCCCAGGCTGGTCTCGAAGTCCTGGACTCAAGCAATCCTCTTGCCTCCACCACCCATAGTGCTGGGATTACAGAAGTGAGCCACCTCACCTGGCTTGTCACTACTAGTATTGCAGTGAAGGTTTATGGTTACCTTAGGTCAACCTTGGCTATTGGTGGGCATGCTCTGGGGATCTTTAAGCTTGTTCCTGCCTTGGTGGTCACCTCTCCACCCTGCAAACATCCTGGATAGACAGATTGCAATTCTGCAGGTGTATCTGATAAGCGCCTAAAAGGCAGGTGTGAAGTTTTCTACAACTAGGCCACTTGCTTGTACACATGGTCTGCACCAGCTGCTGCAGGCATCAATGAGCCTGGAACTTTCCTACAGTTATAAAGTTTTCCTTGTCTAACCTGCCTACTCTGATAATAGGATTTTGCTTTTCAGTGTTTGACCTATCTTTCTCATTTTCCTCCTCTTTTCCTGTCTCTCATTTTATGTCTACCTGTCCTTTTAGCTGGTTCTTATTTCCACACCTATAACAGCAGAATAGGGTTGCCAGTCGGACATGGAGTATCTGGTGGTAAACATCCTGACTCCTTTCTCCCTCATTGCTGGTCAAATTTAAGTTGATGACTTTCAAACATCAGTTTTGTTTTCTTGGGGCCAAAAGGAAGAGTTGGGGGAAAAAAGGAAGACATGGGTAAATGAGTAAGCAAAGACATTACCATGAAAATAGCAGAAGTAAGGCCATAAAGGTGATATTAATCATTTGTTTCTAGGCCACTGTCTTCTCTTTCATTGTGTCTATGCTTGCAGAATATTTCTCATGATGTTAGATATCTTAGTTGCTTGCGTGTTTTGATATAATATAGATTTTTCGCTGTGCGGTTGCTTGCTGGGTTGAGTTGTTAAGGCCAGAGTTCTGCTGATCCTGTCTTGTTACAGTTTCAGTATTATAAGGGGCAGGGGGAGAAGTTAGAGACAGTCAAGTCCAGATTCTTCACGTGAACTCCTAGGTCCCTCGTGCCTTATTTCCTCCTCTATACTTTCTCAATCTCTGCTGGAGAGTCCTTGGTCATTGGTAGTGCACCTGTGCTTTTCTGATAAAATTTTGGAATTCATATATGGGCAATCTGGGGTGAGTGTGGATGGTGGCTTGAAGCTTGTGCCCAGGCTAACAAGGTATGGCACAGCCATTTTCCTTCTTTATGCCAGACTTTGGCTGTGCTATTTTTGACCACATATAAATAGCTGTGAGCCATAGCTAGAATAGAGATCATCAAACTCTTTCTGCAGCGGACCAGACAGTAAATACATCAGGTTTTGGAGGCAATAGACTCTGTGACAACTGTCCAACTTGGCTGTTGAAGTGCAAAAGCGATCATAGCAACATGTAAACAAATAGGTGTGGCTGTGTTCAAATAAAATTTGTTTTATGGACACTGAAATCTAAATTTTTTGCTTCACCTATCACAAAATGTTTTTCTTTTGATTTTTCCCCAACCATTTACAGATATCAGAAACCATTTATAGCTTGTAGGATATACAAAAAAACCCAGGATGTAGACTGAATTTGGTCTGCAGGCTGTAGTTTGCTGATCAGCAACTAGAACATTGTTCTTTGTTATGTTATGGTGATGCACAAATTCGGTGACTTAACACAATAACCATTTACTTATTTAGTTTGTCATTTGTTGGTTGGCAATTTGGTTGGGCTCTACTGAGTGGTTCTTTTTTTTTTTGAGTTGGAGTCTCATTCTGTCGCCCAGATTGCAGTGCAGTGGCCACTCCCGGCCACCACAGCCTCGACCTGCTGGGCTTAGGTGATCCTTCTGCCTCAGCCATCCGAGTAGCCAGAATTACAGGCATGTGCTACCACGCCCGGCTGATTTTTGGATTTATTGTAGAGATGAGGTCTCGCTTGCCCAGGCAGGTCTCAAACCCGCGGGCTCAGGCAATTCACTCACCTCAGCCTCCCAAAGTGTGGGATTGCAGGCTGAGCCACTGAGCCCGGCTCTTTTTTTTTTTTTTTAAATCAAGTTCTCGCCCAGGCTGGAGTACAGTGGAAAGCTCACGGCCGCAGCAGCCTTGACTTATTGGGCTCAGGCGACCCTTCTGCCTCAGCCTTCCTAGCAGGAACTACAGGGCCATTTCTAATTAAAAAAAGAAAAGAAAAGAAATGACATCTTAGAGGACAGAGTCAAGAACTGTGATGTACAATGGACTAGAGTGTACTTCCAGAGAGCAACAGACCAGAGAAACGCTCCCAGGAAGCAGAATCTCAGCCCAGTCAAGGACAATTCCTTCACCTTGGAGTACAAAGATCTGAAAACCTTTCCCTGGCTGGATTTCAGAATGTTTATTGAATAGTCAATACTATATGTTTTCCATTTTTTCTTGTTCAAATGGAAGTGTCTGTTGCAGTTATCCGGTGCTTGTTTTATCACTGTATGTTATAATTTATCTTTTTAATGCATTTGGATCAAGAGGACCTGCATTTGAAAAGTCACTTCCAGACATAATCATTGATCAAGAGATCCCAGTCTCTGACCATGATGCTGTGACTGCATGAGATTTAGGAGAGTGGAAGTGTATTTTGTATGTAGGAAGAATATAAATCATAAGGGCCAGAGGCCTTCTGTGGTAGGACATGGCAGTAATAGATCTTAATTGTTCACCCCTGCTTGTATCCATACCCTTAGTTTTTTCCCAACTCTGGACTTGACCATGTGACTTTTTTTTAGCCAATGAGATAATAGCAAAATCATACCAGCAGAACCTTGAAAGGTGTTCACACATTGGAACTTACCTGTTTTGGTCAATCTTAGAACCACCCTGTGAACAAGCACAGGCTAGTCTATTGAATGATGAGAGACACATGGCCCAGTCACCTTTGCTGCCCCAGCCAATAGCCAGCCAACCCCAGATATAGAGCCAACTAGCTGAGCACCAGCTAATCACAAATGCATGAGTGAACCTTGTCAAGAACCACCAGTAGCCAGGCATGGTGTCTCACACCTATAATCCCAGCACTTTGGGAGATTGAGGAGAGAGGATTGCTTGAGCCCAGGAGTTTGAGACCAGTCTAGGCATCATAGTGAGACCTAGTCTCTATAAAAAAATTTAAAAGCTAGCCACACATGGTGTGCCTGTAGTCCCAGCTACTCTGGAGGCTGTGATGAGCCATCATTGTGTCACTGCACTTTATTGTGAGACTCAAAAAGAAAAGAAATGGCCTGTGCAATCTGGCTGTGACATGATTGATTGCCAGCATTGATTTGGTGGATCTGGCTGGCTAGGTGGGTGTGCCCATCCTCCCTCAGCGTTCCATGTATGATTCTCCCTAAGCTGTATGCTTAGTTGAAAAGGACTGAAGAGAATGACCATCCCTGCTAGAGGAGGATGGTTCTTTGGTCAAGGGCATATGAGTAGCTGTGCTCCCCTTCTAGAAACTCCAAACATGCTTTTGAGCAATGGCCTGTGTGTGCAACTAAGTAACATCTTCAGTCTTCATTCTTCTAAAAGGTTTTGCTTTGAGCTGGTGTGAATATTTTGGTCCAGGATGATGGTCCTTTTGTCTGTTCAACTGACTTCCACATTTTGAGGGCTTCCTATCAAGCTGATTCAGGCTCACTCTGTACCCCGGGAACCGCATCCACAACTCTCACTGAGGCAGGCTTTTTTTTTGAGGTAGAGTCTCACTCAGTTACCCAGGCTGGAGTGCAATGGCACACTCACAGCCACCACAGTGTCGACCAGCTGGGCCCCGGCGATCCTTCCGTCTCAGCCTTCCAAGTAGCTGGAGCTGCAGGCGCACGCTACCACGCCCGGCTTATTATTATTATTTTGATTTATTGTAGAGACGAGGTCTCACCAAGTTGCCCAGGCGGGTCTTGAACCCCTGAGCTCAGGCAATCCTCTCACCTTGGCCTCTCAAGGGGCTGGGATTACAGGTTTG
>NW_007249324.1:593679-665488 GCF_000164805.1 Carlito syrichta | reverse complement strand
CAAGAGATCCCAGTCTCTGACCATGATGCTGTGACTGCATGAGATTTAGGAGAGTGGAAGTGTATTTTGTATGTAGGAAGAATATAAATCATAAGGGCCAGAGGCCTTCTGTGGTAGGACATGGCAGTAATAGATCTTAATTGTTCACCCCTGCTTGTATCCATACCCTTAGTTTTTTCCCAACTCTGGACTTGACCATGTGACTTTTTTTTAGCCAATGAGATAATAGCAAAATCATACCAGCAGAACCTTGAAAGGTGTTCACACATTGGAACTTACCTGTTTTGGTCAATCTTAGAACCACCCTGTGAACAAGCACAGGCTAGTCTATTGAATGATGAGAGACACATGGCCCAGTCACCTTTGCTGCCCCAGCCAATAGCCAGCCAACCCCAGATATAGAGCCAACTAGCTGAGCACCAGCTAATCACAAATGCATGAGTGAACCTTGTCAAGAACCACCAGTAGCCAGGCATGGTGTCTCACACCTATAATCCCAGCACTTTGGGAGATTGAGGAGAGAGGATTGCTTGAGCCCAGGAGTTTGAGACCAGTCTAGGCATCATAGTGAGACCTAGTCTCTATAAAAAAATTTAAAAGCTAGCCACACATGGTGTGCCTGTAGTCCCAGCTACTCTGGAGGCTGTGATGAGCCATCATTGTGTCACTGCACTTTATTGTGAGACTCAAAAAGAAAAGAAATGGCCTGTGCAATCTGGCTGTGACATGATTGATTGCCAGCATTGATTTGGTGGATCTGGCTGGCTAGGTGGGTGTGCCCATCCTCCCTCAGCGTTCCATGTATGATTCTCCCTAAGCTGTATGCTTAGTTGAAAAGGACTGAAGAGAATGACCATCCCTGCTAGAGGAGGATGGTTCTTTGGTCAAGGGCATATGAGTAGCTGTGCTCCCCTTCTAGAAACTCCAAACATGCTTTTGAGCAATGGCCTGTGTGTGCAACTAAGTAACATCTTCAGTCTTCATTCTTCTAAAAGGTTTTGCTTTGAGCTGGTGTGAATATTTTGGTCCAGGATGATGGTCCTTTTGTCTGTTCAACTGACTTCCACATTTTGAGGGCTTCCTATCAAGCTGATTCAGGCTCACTCTGTACCCCGGGAACCGCATCCACAACTCTCACTGAGGCAGGCTTTTTTTTTGAGGTAGAGTCTCACTCAGTTACCCAGGCTGGAGTGCAATGGCACACTCACAGCCACCACAGTGTCGACCAGCTGGGCCCCGGCGATCCTTCCGTCTCAGCCTTCCAAGTAGCTGGAGCTGCAGGCGCACGCTACCACGCCCGGCTTATTATTATTATTTTGATTTATTGTAGAGACGAGGTCTCACCAAGTTGCCCAGGCGGGTCTTGAACCCCTGAGCTCAGGCCACACTTTGATTTGCTCTTTACCCAGAAGCCATTTTCAATGTTGACAATTTTTACTGACAGAGAAGATTGAAAATAAGGAGCAATTTATTTTCTTCCAAGCATGTTTCAGTCCCTCTATATTTCTCCTAAGTTCTGTTTATGAACAGAATTTATTTTAGTTCATCTCTTTTTCTTTTGTACCTTACCATAGGCAGTTAAAAGAAGCCAATTAACAAGTTGAATTTTTTTTTGGGGGGGTCGAAGTCACTATGCCACTGTCTGGAGTGCAGTGGCACACTAACAGTCACTGCAGCTTCAGCCTGCCGGACTCAGGCAATCTTTCTGCCTCAGCCTTCCAAGTAATTGGTACTACAGGTGTGTGCCATCATGCCTGGCTAATTTTTTCATTTATTGTAGAGACAAGGTCTTGCCATGTTGCCCAGGCTGGTTTTGAATTCCTGGGCTCAGGCAATCCTTTCTCAATGCCCTCCCAAAGTGCTGAGATTGCAGGTGTGACCCACCATGTCTGGCCAACAAATTGAACTTTCTATACGGCTGTCTTTGTTAATCAAATCCAGATGCTCACTAGCTACTGCAGGCAACATTTTACCCATTGTTCCATGACTACCAAGCTCAGATCACTATTTTTCTAGCTGCAGTAGGTGTTTCTTTACCTCTTTTGTAACCTCTGTTAACAGTGTGCTCACCATTCTCAAGACTTACTGGCTTCACAGCTTCCCCAGCTTCCCCACCACTTGGTCCCAAAGCCAAGGCCATGTGCTTTGGTTTTTGTTACAGAAGCACCCCACTTCTAGGCACCAATTTATTTATCTGTTATCTATTGCTGAAAAACAAAGCACTCCCAAACTCGGTGAATTAAAACAATCATTTGTGCACATAGGTTGGAATATTTGGGCTGAGCTCGTCAAGGAGGAACTTTTTTGGTCTCGGCTAGGCTTGCATCTGTAGGTTTGTTGTTGTTGTTTCTGAGTTGTAGTCTCACTCTGTCACACAGGCTGGAGTACAGTGACACCATCACAGCTCACAACAGCCTTGACCTCCTGGACTAGGGGTTACTTCTCCCTCAGCCTCCTGAGTAGTTGAGACTGGAGGTGTGTGCCACCATGCTTGTCTTATTTTTTTATTTTTGTTTTTTGTAGAGACAAGGTCTCACTATGTTGTCTAAGCTGGTCTTGAACTTCAGGGCTCAAGCAATCCTCCTGTGTTGGCCTCCCAAAGCACTGGGATTATAGGAGTGAGCCATCGCCAGCCCCAGCATCTGTAGTCTTTATCATTAGCTGAGAGGCTTGGCCACATGTATTGGCTGGCTGTTGAGAAGGCCAACATAAAGACTAGTCCACATGTCTTTCATTATCAAGCCGGCTAGTCTGGGCTCACTCCCACAGTGGTGATGGCAGGGGTGCCAAGATTAGCCGACTCAGCAGGTCCCTGTGTACAAATACTTCTCACATTATCCTGTGTCACATTTACTATTGTCACACTGGCCAAAGCAGGTTGCTTGGCCAGAGTGAATATGGGAGGGATTTACTGCTGGGCGTACATTGAGATAGGTGATGGGTTCAGAGAGGTGTGAACAAGTTTGGGATCACATGTGTATAGAGAAGATTATTCAGTGGGGTTACATTAATTACAGTAGATCATAATCTCGCACATGGAAAACCTGTCAATTTTCCAGAGTGGTTGTATCTGCAAAAGGGCTCTCAACTTGCTTAAAAAAGACACTAAATTTGAGACTAATACTGGTGGCTCACACTTTTAATCCCAGCACTTTGGGAGGTCAGGGTGGGAGATTTTCTTAAGCCCAGGAATTCGAGATCAGCCTGGGCAACATAGTGAGACTTCATCTCTATGAAAAATAAAGAAATTAGCCAGGCATGGAAATGTATGCCTGTAGCCCCAGCTAAGGCCAAGGAGGGGGGATTGCTTGAGCCCAAGAGTTTGAGGCTGTGGTGAGGCATGATCACACCATTGTGCTCCAGTCTGGGCAACAGAGTGATACTCAGATTCAAAAAAAAAAAAAAAAAGAAATTAAGTTTGTCCAAATCACACATTTAGAGTGAATGGTTATGTAGCTAGTTGATACAAACATGGAAAATCAAGCAGTGGCTTAAAATCTGGTACATGATTTTTTGGAGGTCGAGGTATCAAACACGCAAGGAGATGGAAAGAAAAATGCTTCTGAGGGTAGGCAAATACAGAGTGAAAAATAACCAAAGTGAACAATATCTAACATTTTTGGGGTGTTGATTATGTGATAGACACGATGCTAGTAGCTTCTCATAGATTATGTCATTATCTCTTTCAAAAATTAGCATTAATTAGGAGAATTAAAAACTTTTTTTTTTTAAATCTAGGGAGCACGGCCTGCTTGGTAGAATGCAAAAGTTTTTACATTGTAGGGAATTCTTATCAAGCATTGCTGGTTGGAGGTTGGAGTTTACTAGAAAAGAGTAGGCTACATTTCCTCAACTTCCTAATTGCATAAACATTACTGTTTGAGGCAGTATTCATCTTTATAATGACAAGTCAGCTCCATCTGAAGCCCTTTTCCCCGTTTTTACTAAGTAAAACCTCCTTGGCTCTTGGAAAGACAAAGCATATTATGATTCTTTTCCATATTTCTCATCCATTCTTTATTGATTCCAAAAGAAGAAAATATGTGAAGTTTTCCTAGAACAAAATATTGGGTTGATGCATAAGTTCACAGTGTTTTTGACTTCTCCATGAAATGCAAATGTCGCACGATTGTTGACTGGTCACAGTGCATTACACTTGCCAATTCTCAGGTTGATGGACGTGAATCATCATGGATTAAAGCATTTAAAAGGTCTTCATCAAAGCCCGACGATCTTCCTGAATGTAGAGAATCACTCAGGCCAAAGTGGCCTTTTTCGAAACAACAAAATCATTTTCTTGCTGTGCTTTCTCCAACGGCATTCTCCATGTACATGGCACAAATGTTTTGAGCTGCCTCTGCTGCCTTTACTCCTCTGTTAAACTCAAATAGCAGAATATGTCGGAAGTGCTCGTTTTTTTCCACTTGACACTCCATCTTCTTTAGCCCACAAATAGCATTAACTTTCTTCAAATCTGCAAAACACAAGGCATATTCACAAGTACAGCATTGCCATTCCAATTGTTATTCCAAGTTTGGGATAAAAAAAACTCCCAACACCACAGTGTTGCCATGCCAAAAACGAAGACTACAAACTTAATCATCAACCTAATATTTGCTTCTTATAATTAAGGCAGTTTATAAGGAATCACAGGACAGTTAGTAAAGAAATGACAGTTGTTAGACTTGAGAGAAGAGTTAAGAACTGAAATTATTAAAAATGTTTTTTTGAGTCTTAGCTTAGAGGGAAGAGTGAAAAATGAAAGAATGAAGCAGACCCAGGAATATGCCAATGACTTCTCCCTGAATGGAGAGAGAGAGAGAGAGAGAGAGAGCGCAGATGGGTGAGGGTGAAAGAAGATTCTGTACATACATACAGTGATAACCAAACTTTATTTTTATATTGAAATTCATTGTTTTGGAAGAGGTGCTTTCTTCCATGAGAGAAAAAGGATTTTAAAAAATAAGTTTAAGCTGAATTATAAGAGAGAAAAGCACATCTGAAAAGTCTCAGATGTTAAAGTCTGTGACTCTAAACTACCATCTATAATTGGCAAAAGTAAATGAGGAACTGAGGAACTTTGACAGTTAAGAAGACTCCCTAAAATATGATTAGTAATGTGTTGGATTTTCTTAGACCATTTATTTGCAAAAGGTTTCTGTGGAAATAAAAAGGTAGTGTGATGCATAACCAAAAATAAAAATAAAAAAAGAAGATACCCTAATTTAGACTGATAGAACAAATGGAAAATTCTTGAACCCCTACCAAAAAGCAAGCACATCTAAAAATATTAATTATTAACAATCTAGCTCAATGTGGCAGGAAGATTAGCAAATTCAATAAATTGTAGATGCTTAATTTTTTAATCTTGATTTTTCAACTTTTCTTCAGGAATATTTGTCTCTGTGACATAATTTGCAGAAATTTTTCCTGTTGTTTCACTTTTTAACTTGAAAATTTTCAAACTTACAACAAAGTAGTGGAAAATGTTAGAAAAGAATAGGATAGTGAGCCCCTGTACACACCTGTGCACATTTCACCTGAGTGTCACAACTGTCAGTATTTTCTCACATTTACTTTATTGCTCCATGACTATGTACACATTATCTATCTATCTATCTATCTATCTATCTATCTATCTATCTATCTATCTATCCAATGTATTTATCATAATAAATTATTTAAGAATAAGTGGCAGAAATCATGACTCTACAACCCTAAATACTTATAACAATTATAATCTTACAATCTCATGCCTAACAAAAATTTCATTATCAAATTTAGGAAATTTAACAATAATAAAATACAAAATTACCTACTATACAGTTCATATTCCAATTGTTCTAATTGTACCAACAATGTCCTTTAGGGAAAAAATAAAATAAAAAAGTCCATTTTGTTCTTTTTCAGGCATTTGTTCAGAATTCCATATTGTGTTGAGCTACTGTGTCTCTTTAGTCTTCTTAGATTTGTACCCGCTCATCAATCCTTGTGTTTTCCATGACATTTTGAAAAGAACGGGCCAGTTGTTTTGTATGACATGTCTTAATTTGTTTGATTGTTTCCTCATGATTAGGTTCAGGTTGTGCATTACTGTTAGGAGTATTATCTATGCAGGGGTGTGTCCTTTTCAGAGTATCACATCAAGTGGCTCATAATGCCAGTATATCCTATTATTTGTGATGCTAACTTTACCACTTCCTTCAGGAGGTATCTGCTATCTGTTATCGTCTTTGCTTTAAGATATCATTCCCTTTGGTAGCTAATATGTAAACCAAGGGGAGGTGTTTCTGTCCTGTTCCCAGCTAAATTTTGCCGAGATTATAGCATTTATTGATTATTTCTGCCTAAATCAAGTATTACTATGTTACCTGTGAAAAGTTGATTTTAAAACATTTGATCGAGCAGAAATTCCTACCAGTGGTTATTTTTAAAAGTGTAAAACAGTGGGGGAATTAATACATCTGTAGAGAACCAGAAGGGCAAAATATTACAGGTAATTAATCTGGAAAAGCAAAAGAAAAGAATAGCCTCATTGAAGATCAAAGCTATTGCAATGAATACTCTGAATTTTTCATCAAGCAGCAGGACAGTAATAAGTTAGGTCTATGAAGTGAAATGTGCGCATCAACCATTTTCCCCTGCATAATCTTAAACTGCTTTGCATTTATATACAATCATGTACCATAATAATCAGGAAAATGTTTAGACTGTACAAAAAAAAAAAAAAAAAGCTTGGTACCAAGTATAATAGAAGAAAAAAATGAAAACAAGGACACCAGGTAAGACATTTAATATTAGGAGAAGTTTATGTAAAATTCCTAAAGCAATTGATAAATTATACTACTTATATTACTAGTTTTTCTCTCTCCATTTTCGGCTAATTTTATTAATCTCCCATAGCTTTAGATTATTCTCAGTTGCATCTAGTGAATTTAAAAAAGAACAACCCTGCAATAATGTATCCATCATGTCTCGCTGAATAAAATGTATTTTGTGCAACCTGAGATTGAAGGCTTTCTAAGCTTCTCAGAGTTTTAAATCAGACAACTCCCCCACTTCTTACAGGCACGGTTGCTTATTTGTCACTTTGAGTTTGATTTATCTCAAGCAGGAGCTAAAATATATTAAAATCTTCTGTTAAGCATGTAAAACTCTACACAGATATAGCCAGTAAGTTAAACATCGCTAATGAAAGACAGCTGTGTTCTCATTGAAAACAAAAATAAGATAGAAAGAGATTTGTTTCTGTGAAGGATGATATGAAAAGTATGAGAACCAAGTTTCTTCTCTTTACTCTACAAAATAGTGCTGATATATAAGACAATGAAAATATTTTTAATGATTTTTTTTTAACAGCACGCAAAGTAACCAGTGAATCTGTACATTCAGCAATTGATCAATTTAGTTATGGGTGGAAGTCAGTGAGCTAGCTAGCACCCTCTGTTTTATTCAGTATTTTATTATGCTATATTTTTTCTTTTTTGTTTGCATTTAAATGAAAACAACTTGAAATATAAAGTTGTATAATATCAATATGATATAATAATTGTTTCCATATAATTTTCGAGATATTTTTGTGGCCTCATGACATTTTTGGCTTGCTCATCTGTAAGTATTTTTTAGTTTTAAAAATCATATCGATAATTTAAAAATGTTATGACTAGGATTTTCAGCTCTAAAAATATGTAAACAAAGAGAATGGGCCATGTACATTACAGTCAATATAAGATATCCAATTAGATAACTTGTACATTTTGTTCAAATTTATTCCATAATATGCATGAAAGGGAACAAAGATAATACTGGATTGCTTCATGCTAAGAAACTTAAGTTTCAACTAAGACAACATTTGACTCAATCTTAGTCTTCAGAATTCTTTCTGGTTCACTCGATTATGGTTGTATGGTGGTATGTTGAAATTTTAGGATTCATTCATTCATTTACTCATTCCTTCATTTATCTGTTCATCCAGAACATTTATTTAGTGACTGACACATAAAAAGTGTTCAACAAATGTCCATTATAATGTTTTATTCATACACATACATCTATACATGCATTTTGTGGATATGTAATCCTCATAAATTAAGACATTTAAAGCCGCGCTCGGTGGCTCAGCCTGTAATCCCGCGCCTTTGGGAGGCTGAGGTGAGTGGATTGCCTGAGACCGCGGGCTCGAGACCCGCCTGGGCAGCGAGACCTCATCTCTACAATAAATCCAAAAATCAGCCGGGCGTGGTAGTGCATGCCTGTAATTCCAGCTACTCGGAAGGCTGAGGCGGAAGGATCGCCGGAGCCCAGCAGGTCGAGGCTGCGGTGGCCAGGAGCGGCCACTGCACTCTAGTCTGGGCGACCGAGTGAGACTCCAACTCAAAAAAAAAAAAAAAAAAAGACATTTAAACTTTGTTTTTGCAATATATGCAGTATGGTTTTATGTTTGTTTCATACATTTAATAAAGTCTTCCGTGAACTTGGCACTGTGTCAATAAAGTATAAGACAGGTGGATTCTCAGCCTTCAGGGGGCTTGGATCTTTTTGTAGGAGATATAGAAAATAAATAAGTGAATAGAAAAAGGAGAAGACTACATATTTTGATGAGTATCATGAAGGAAAAGTGTCAGAGGGATTGGTCTTAGAAATTAAGTGTGTGTGTGTGTGTGTGTGTGTGTGTGTGTGTGTATGTGTGTGTGTGTGTGTGTGTGTGCGCGCACCTGTGTATGTCTGTGCAAATAAGTGTGATTTCTATATGTGGAGGTGATGAGGGTATCTGTATATGTGATATTGTAAATTGGGGGATCAGGGAAGCCCTTTTTTGGAGAGCATGACATAAATAATGAGAGGAAACCAATCACATAAAAAGGCATGGAATATTGTTCCAGAAACAATGCTCAGGGTTTAACATGACTCATATAATAATTTTAGACTTGAAAGAAACCAATAACTCATCTAGTCCTCCTGAAGCTCCCAAAGCTTAAATTACTTAGCAAAGTTGTGCCAGCCAGGACCAGGTCCAGGGATGGCTGCTGCTCCTTAAAACAGAGTCAGTTAAATATGTGGAGACACAAGGTCAAAAATGATCATGTAGGGAGAATTAAGGGAATGGAGGTGGAAGCTTAGAAAACAGATCTCTGGCATCTTCACATTTTCCGTTTCATGTAAACTCAGTGAAGAGTTTAAAATTGAATATAGGTAAGTTGGCTAAAAAACTATAATTCTGAGTCATCAACAGCTTATCTGAAAGGAACAACACAGCCTACTCTGGCAGCTCCTATTTTTCAGATTAGGAATTAACTGTTATGTTGTCAGGATGAAATGGTATGTTTTATTATCAGAAAGGCAGGTCTATTAGCTTCTTTGGGCCACAAGGGCCATTTATTTAATTACTTCTTCCAGGACAGTTAAGTGAATCCCTAGTGGCCAGGCCAAATTATTGCACTTTAAAAGGTGAGCAATGCATTCAATTTGACTAACAGTGTATTCCCTTTATTTTAATTTCGACTTTGCTGAAAATGACAGTAGTTTTCTTTATTATTTTTCCTTTTTGAGATAGTGTCTCGCTCTGTCACCCAGCCTGGAGTGCAGTGGCACAATCAAAGATCACCACAGCCTTGCCTTTCTGGGCTCAGGCAGTCCTTTTGCCTCAGTTTCTCTTGTAGCTGAGACTAAAGGTGAGCACTACTGTGTCTGGATAATTTTTTTGTTTTTTGTAGAAATAAGGTCTTGCTATATTGCTCAGACTGTTTTGAACCCCTGGGCTCAAGCAATCTCCCTCCTCAGACTCCCATAGTGCTAGGATTACAGACTTATGGCACCAGCTAGCTTTTTTGATTAACTTTTATACAATAATATCGTAGATATAGAAAAGTCAGATAAATCTCATAAATAAGAAGCATAAGACTTGTTTTAGATTTGTTTTTAAAGCTTATACTTACTAAGGATTTTAAATGAGAAGGTTTAAGACCAGAGAAGGAAAAGTAAGTTAAAATTATTATTTTATAGTAAAACATGGAAGAACAAATGGCTTCTAATAATTAAGCATATAAGAATAAATATAATACCAGCACTTTGGGTGGCCGAGGTGAGTTGCTTGAGCCCATGGTTTCAAGAACAGCCTGGGCAACTTGGCAAGAACTCATCTCTGCAATACATAAAAAACTAGCTGGGTTTGGTGGTGCATGCCTGTAGTTCCAGCTACTTGGAAAGCTGAGGCGGAATCATCACCTGAACCCAGCAGTTTGAGGCTTTAGTGGCCGTGAGCATGCCACAGCACAGAGTGAGACTACAACTCAAAAAAGAATAAAAAGGTAAGTATTGTTTTGAAAAAATGTTTTTCTTTATGTTAACAAAGTTAAGGTAATGACAAAATCTCAGTAGAGTCAATAATAAGAAAGGGCAAATAAAAGTTAAAGACATCCTGTAAGGTTAATATAGATTCTGGGTGAAAATCAAAGTAGGAAAAAAATCCGTATCTTGAAGATGTTTCTGAGATCAGACGAGACTGGGCATATTCAGGGTGGTATGGTCATAGACTTGAAGATATTTAACTGTACCAGCAGATAGCCTTTCAGACAGATTTTCTTTTAGATTCTTTATGGGTTTGGTTGATATTTAAGTTTGTTAACATACTATCGAACATTTTTACTGATGGGTTGTGAATTTCATTCTTAAATTTCTATTTTTTAACTTAGCATGCTATAAAGCAGTAACAATTCAAATCCTTTAAAATCAGTTTTTGTTGTTACTTCTCCTTGGGATAAAAATATACAGTATTGTATAATATCTTTCTCTAGAGAAATGAAAACGTTTTCAGACATCGCTAATTTTCTGAACTTTCCTGTAAGGTAATTGGGAAATATTTATTACCATTTCCTATTGCATGAATGGAAAAACATATCCAAAAGCTGAGAGTCAATCCTTTCAAGGTTATTTCGCAAACCAGTAGGCGTAAGTGAGAACAGAAATTCTATGTTTTTGTTTTATTTTTAAGAAAGGGTCTCACTATGTTGCCCAGGTTTGTCACTACAGCTGGCTAGAAATTCTATGTGTTGACTCTTGGGATCTGATGTTTTGCCTTCTAAATTTTGCCTTGTCAATTTTAGTTATGTGGCAAATTGTCATGATCTATACTTTATTAAATCATAATCTATGACAACTTAGGCAGGCATCTAAATTCTGTTTGATCTTTTTTCTAGCCCTCCTTTCTAATGGTGGAAGGAAGGTGATAGCACTGCGTCCTAATTTTGGAAACAGGCTCTGACTGAAAAAAATTTGGCTCTAAAACTTATTAAGAGTATAATTTTAGGAAGATTAGTTAACCTGTCTAATCTGTAAAAAATGTATATATAATACCTACATAATAAAGTTTTTATGAAACCAAATATTGACTACGGTTTTTGTCTAGTACAGTGCCTAACACATTGAAAATACCCAGTAAATATCAACTCTTATTATATCAAGAAGGTAGAAAAGTATTTTTTTATAAATCATAATTTTCTTCAGCAATAGAATTTAAGTTTGAGCTTAAATTATTTAAATATGTGTTTTATGGTTACTTTTGGACTTAATTTTTAAAAATTCTTCTCTATTAATCTTTTTTAATTGGTGTGGATCTATCTTTGCAGGGAAAAAAGTCTTTGGATTCCCATTCCATATTCAAGGAATCTAAGCTTTTATATTGGAAAAAGTAAGTTTTGTTTTTTTCTTATTATGGCATAATTCATGTTTTAGCTATTCAGAATTTGTGGAAATATCCACATTTTAGAATTATGCATTATAACTTGCTGCTTAATAAGCTTCAATTGAAAACAAAATTATGATTCAAGTTAAATGGGCTGCAGCTTTTATTAAGTATTTTAAACATTGAAATCAAGTGGAAAATACTAGTCTAAGCAATTAAAATTGATGTATGAACTTGAACACCCATATCGGAGGGTTTTTGTTTTGTTTTGTTTCATGTTGGGAGCAAAGTACATCTCCGTATCCCAAAAGACATTAATATTCTGCTTATAATAATGCATTCACCAAAAAGCAGGACTAATTCACACCTTCCACTGACTATCCTTGACTCCAAACTCAGTACATATTCATTGAGTTGGTTTAACATCATGCCTTTGGATACTTATTTTCCACGTAGCTTATTTTCAAGAGAATTGGCCGAGGAAAGTATCATCAGGCCTTATTTTATGGATAATAATCTTTAGTACACTGTTCAAATCATTATATGGGCTCCAGGAAGATACTTCACTGGTTTGTTTCTTTCGAATACATCTTATTTGTCTTGTAACATAATTTAGATTTAATTGGTGGTTGTGTGTGTGGGGATGTGGCTGTCAGGAGGTGACTCTTTGGAGCCATGACAGAGAAACTGAGATCTGAAAATTGAGAAGGAATGAATTAGCCCAAGGAGGAGGAAAAGAGCAATTCAAGCAAAGTTAATAGTATGTACAATGACCCCAAGGCAGGAAAAGCTTGGCATATTTGAGGGCATGGATGACAGCCAGTGGTGTTGGAGTCCTTGATCAGACCAACTCATGAACCTGGCTGGTCCACAATAGGCTATTTGCCTGTACTCTGAATAGCCATGGTTTGGCTTACGTGCAGTTCTGATTGGCTTCCAAGTACACAACCTTTCCTCTGCCAAGTTGCAAACGCCCAAGTTCACAATGTCAGCCTCAGGAATATCTACTCTTAAGGAATTTCTTGTTGGGATCTGACTCGCCTCTGTGCCATAGCAGAATAACTTTGTCTCCCTAATGAAAATTTCCACCCCTGTTGCATTTTCCATTTAGTAGTATAGGAATTTGCAGCATGGGATGAAAAGTAAGTGAAGGAACTTCGACGAGGCCATCGATTCAGTTCTAGGATTCCTTTTTGCATAAAGAATGACAAAAATAATTTCTCTTCAGAACAGCAGCTGAGCTCCAGAGACAATCAATACTAAATTCATTTTTTTTTTTTTTTGCTAGCTTCTAAAATATTGACAACCAACCAGTCACAGCCTTAAATAGAGGCACAAATGATCTAGGGTCTGAGCATATGCGCAAAATCAAATACCGAACCGTGGAAGTCGCACATGTTCCCAATGGGAAGTTAGAACTCTATCAGGGGACATTCATCTCCTTCACAATGGAGAAATGCAGCTCCAAACCAAAACCCAGAGACTTCACAGAAGTTATACAGCACAGAATATAAATCCCAGAAAAAGCTAAAAAATAATGAAATCGAAGCCTCTCATTTTATCAGGGGGCAGTTTCAAAGAGGTTAAAGGACTCTGTCTACGAATGGAGCTTAAATAACTTGTCTAGTGCCACACAAGTGCCCTAACTTCCAATTTAGTGCTTTTTCCACAGTCTTACTGACCCCTAAATAACCAAACTCTTATACCAATATTATAAAGAAAAAATATTAAAAATTAGCAAAACAGATTCATAAGATTATATCTAATCTGGGATATTTTGTTTAAAACTTCTCATTGTGAATACCTGAAATGCAGTTTATAGTCACTGATATCAGTTTTTTTTTTTTTTTTTTTGAGTTGGAGTCTCACTCTGTCGCCCAGACTGGAGTGCAGTGTCTGCTCCCAGCCACTGCAGCCTCGACCTGCTGGGCTCCCGCGATCCTTCCGCCTCAGCCTTCCAAGTAGCCGGAATTACAGGCATGTGCTACCACGCCCAGCTGATTTTTTGATTTATTGTAGACATGAGGTCTCGCTGCTCAGGCGGGTCTCGAACCCGCAGGCTCAGGCAATCCACTCACCTCAGCCTCCCAAAGGCGTGGGATTACAGGCTGAGCCACCGAGCCCGGCTGATATCAGTTTTTAAATTGTGAAAATACTGGTTCCAATGCACTAACTGACATAAGTATTTTCTCATAAAATAGATAATTGCATAAGTTCTGTGATCAGATCTAGGTCTTCCTTATTCCTTTTTGTTCCCCCGTTCCTGTTCATCCTATGTGTCTTTTGGCTCATTAATTTTCTCTTTCCTTTTTTTTTTTTTGTTGTTGTTGTTGTTTGGTTTTGGTTTTTTTGAGTTGGAGTCTCACCCAACTCCCATACTGCACTCCCATACTGCCTCGACCTGCTGGGCTCCGGCGATCCTTCTGCCTCAGCCTTCCAAGTAGCTGGAACTACAGGCGCACCCTACCACGCCGACTAATTTTTTGATTTATTGTAGAGATGATGCCTTGCCAAGTTGCCCAGGTGGGTCTTGAACCCGCGGGCTCAGGCAATCCACTCACCTCAGCCTCCCAAGTCCTGGGATTACAGGCTGAGCCACCGAGCCCGGCCAATTTTCTCTTTCCTTTTAGAGGGAATAAAATTCATTGTTTATCCGATGGTGGAAATTAACCTCTTATTCCTAATTTCACTCTCTGCATCTGTCAGAGATGTTATGAACTCTTGAAATAAAACTCCCCATCTAAAAATGCCACATAGCTTACTTTCAAGAGAATTGGCCGGGGGAAACTATCTTATCTTTATGGATCATCATAAGCAAAGACAATGACCTAATCATAATTTTTAATCCAGCTGTTGTCTTTAAAATTTAGGAAATAGATCAACCATTAGATGAGTTCAGCAAACAAATACATTTGAGATCAAGGAAGGAGCTGAAACTGGACATCTTTGTTTTATTGAGAAATCCATCTTTACTCAGATTTATTCACAAAATGTGGCCATCAAATGTGCAGGGTTTTTGTTTTGTTTTGTTTTGAGTTGGAGTCTCATTCTGTTGCCCAGGCTGGAGGGCAGTGGCACACTCATGGTCACCCCAGCGTTGACTTGCTGAGGCTCCTTCTACCTCAGCCTTCCAAGTAGCCGGAACTGTAGGCATGCACTACCCTGCCCGGCTAATTTTTTATTTATTGTGGAGACAGATCTCACCAAGTTGTCCAGGCTGGTCTTGAACCCGTGGGCTCAGGCAATCCACTTGCCTCAGCCTCCCAACATTCTGAGATAACAGGCTGAGCCACCGAGCCCGGCTCAAATGTGCAGTTTTAATGAAGGGTGGCATCAATCACTTCTCAGTTGAACATGATGGAAAGTTCTGCCCATTGTCCCCAAGTACCTGGAGGGTGTGTCTTGGGCACAGTAAAACAGTTGAGGAGATTTGTTTCAAAGTTAACTTTGACTCCGACTTTCTTTCTTCTATTCCTTCTGTCCAGGGAAGATTATTTGAAAGAAGTAAAACAAACACACCCATAAAAATGCTCATGAATATGATATTAATTAACATTTTATAATATAGCATGACGAATTTAGACTTCAGATAATGCAAATCTTTACACATCTTAGTGTCTTCAGCATATTTTATGCAAATAGTTGTTAAGAATAAAAATTCTAATTTCAAATGAAGAAAATTCATGACATGCATCTTGGGTTGCGGTTTAATCACTGTATACCTAGGAAGGTATCGACAGTTGTCCCGTGGAAGCTATTAAAGTTGCTGTCCAAGGTTAAATGAAATTGCAGTTTATCAGAGCAGCATTGAGAAAATAAGGGAATCTGTTCATGGCTCTTGATTAATGCCAAGCGTGATCAACACAAGGGGGTTCATTAAGCTATACATCATGTGGGTAATTTAACATGTCATCGTGCCTGCTGTCTGCTTTGACTGTGCACAACCCCGAGTTTCAAAGTTGTATCTGCTACTGAGTTATATACAGCAGCATCCCTCTTACTTCTTTTACTGTACATTTTCCGTTATGCAGATTTATTTTTTCAGACACATTTTATAGAAATTATTTAATGTTTCAGGGCAAAAAATGTATCTTGACTTTTTAGCTTTCAGCATCACACAATATATCCATGTAACAAACTGGCACATGTATGCTCTGAATCTAAAATAAAAACAGACAAACAAAAAAACAATTGTCATACTAAGACATTTTAGGAAGACTTAGGGCTCTGTCCAGATTACTGAGTGCCATGTGCACTCCCAGGATTCTAAAAAAAGGGCAACATGGAACCTTCTTACTAGAATCCTGCAGCCCACACTATGTAAAATAGAACTTATTAGGAAACGTATCCTTTCTGAATTCTTCTTTTCTCCTAATTATGTGACATGGAAAAATATTGAAATCCTTAACTCAATTTGTGTGACTCTTTAATACTCATTTATTAATATTCTTATTAAAATACAGCTTTTACAGTACATATTTACAAGAAATGCTTTCTCATCATTCTCTCGTCAGTGATTTTCTCATTACTATCTGCTTATAGAGTATCCATTTTTAAAGTTGATCATGTTCAGGCAAATATTAACTGCAAAACTGGGGATTGAGGTAGATTATTCATAATTTTATTATGTATTGGAACACCATTTTAAAATAATTGTTATTGCAAACATTTCTGTGTCATTTGGGAAAATATATACCGATGTGATAAATGAAGGAATGCTTGCTGTTTCTGTTTCAGGGATTTATTTTTCAATGATCTTGATTTCTCTAGACATGATCAAGCTTTTATCTAAAAGGATAAGAGCTACAATTTTGGTTTCTGGTTTCACTTAATTTTTTCACTAACCTGCTCTACAAAATTAAATTTGCGAATATTATTATGGAATGGAATTCGACAACTTATTAAGGAAATAAAATTTCCATGTAGAAGACTAAAGAGCTGTAATTTATCATTTCACGTTATTTATTTATTTGTTATCTAATACACAGAATTCAATATAATAATGCTTTATCACTCTCACTTAAAAGTAGGCTCTCCCAGTCACAGAAGATTTATGAGATGCAATGAACCAGAGGCCAGGACCTCAGCCATAACATCAGTGGTTGTGGCAAGGGAGGACATGACAAGGAAGATACAACCACCTTGCATGCAACCTTTTTTTTTTTTTTTAAGTTGGAGTCTCACTCTGTCACCTGGGCTGGAGTGCAGTGGCATACTCATGGCCACTGCAGCCTCGATCTTCTCGGCTTAGGAGACCCTTCTGCCTCAGCCTTCCAAGTAGCTGGAACTACAGATGTGCGCTACCACACCCGGCTAATTGTTTATTTATTGTAGACATGGGATCTCATCAAGTTCCCTGGACTAGTCTCGAACCTGTGGGCTCAGATAACCCTTTCACTTTGGTCTTCCAAAGTGCTGGGATGCACACAACCTTAAAATAACAATTTTGCCTGCAGGACTCTAGTGAGTAGGTTCCATGTTGTGCTTCTTTTAGAATCCTGTGAGTACGCATGCCAGTCAGTAATCTGGACAGAGACCGAAAGCATCCTAAAACATCCTAGTATAACAATTGTTTTTTGTTTGTCTCTTTTTATTTTAGATTCAGGGAGTACATGTGCAAGTTTGTTACATAGATATATTCTGTGATGCTGAGGCTTGGGCTTCTAGTAAATCTACCACCCAAAGAGTGACCATAGTATCCAATAGATCTTTTTCAGCCTTTCTTCCCCCTTTTGGAGTCCCCAGTGTCTAATGTTTCCATCTTTATGTCCATGTGTACTCAGTGTTTAGCTCCCATGTACAAGGGAGTACATGTGGTGGTTGATTTTTCATTTCTGCATTAATTTGCCTAGAATAATGGCCTCCATCTGCATCCATGTTGTTGCAAAGGACATGATTTTATTCTTTTTATGGCTGTGTAGTATTTCATGGTATATATGTACCACATTTTCTTTGTCCAATCCACCATTGATAGGCCCATATCTTTGCTATTGTGAATAGTACTTTAGTAAACATGAGTATGACAACTGCATGTTGATGACCATGGCTTGGAATTTTCCTGCGTTTGGACTTATGTAAAGTGTCCTATTAAATAGAAAGCTTTAAGGGTGCTTTTAAAAATAGCCTTCCATAGGATATTGTAATGTTTTTAAAAACACACACAGATTCCAGGGAAATATTTTATAGGATAAATACAGAAACTATCATCACTGACATACAAAATGTTAAGCTATATTTGTTGAGTGTGACAACCTTGTTCGCATCTACCATTCCTAGGAAGAGATTAGAATGCCATCTAAGAGCTTGTGAGACTAAATGACAGCTTTTAAAAGCACTCCTAAATAATGGAATGCTATTTTCATTTCAATTTTTAATTTTTGTGAGTTGTGAATGTGCTTTTCGCCATCCTTTCAAAATAAACTTGAAAGGATTGATTTTTAAAATTTGATTATTTAAATGGATATTTTAAAAATGCATTTTGGCCGGACTCGGTAGCTCAGCCTGTAATCCCGCGCCTTTGGGAGGCTGAGGTGAGTGGATTGCCTGAGCCCGCGGGTTCGAGACCGCCTGGGCAGCGAGACCTCATTTCTACAATAAATCAAAAAATCAGCCGGGCGTGGTAGCGCATGCCTGTAATTCCAGCTACTTGGAAGGCTGAGGCAGAAGGACCGCCGGAGCCCAGCAGGTCGAGGCTGCGGTGGCCGGGAGCGGCCACTGCACTCCAGTCTGGGTGACAGAGTGAGACTCCAACTCAAAAAATTAAATAAATAAATAAATAATAAAAACTGCATTTTAACCAGATCCAAAATCAAATTAGAATGGTTTCTAGTGAATAACAAATATTTTAAAAAGTGACATCAAGCGTTTTTGGTGTGTCAAGTAAAAAGGATGAGTTTCACTTGTAAGTTTGCAGTGACAACTCCCAGGCATTTATTCTAACTGTATGATGGGTCTCCCCTGAAAAACATTGCAAAGGTCATTTACATTGTCAAGGTCCTCTCCTTGAATACTTTTTTAAAAAGGTACTATATCGTTTTCTTCCACCATTAATTACTAAGGGTTTCTTTACAAGACAATAATTAATTATACCTCTGGGAAACCCAAGAGTCAACATGAATCAAAGCAGGCTTGGTAAGGAACATGGAAGTCTCACATAATTAAGCAGGGCACTAGAGACCAATTGTTTATAGAATAATTTTGCTGGAGCTAATTGATACTAATTATTTAATCTGATCTTCTTCTTCCTGTTATTCTTCTGCAGAGTCACTGCTTTCTGCTAATGATGCACAGGGAACTATCAAGTGCTCTATTCCTCCATTCCGTGTGGCCAGCCTTCCCTATGGGAAAATGACATTGATATTGACAATTGATATTTTCCAACATGCTACAGAGTATCACAGAAAACAAACCACAGAAGAAATCAACACATTATCAATGGGAAAATTACATACGTGGAAATAACTTGTACTTTTAAAATGTTTAAACTTATTTTAGAGATGGATTCTTGCTCTACTGATCAGACTGGAGTGCAGTGACATGTCATAGTTCACCGCAGTCTTGAAATCCTGGGCTTAAGCAATCCTATCTCAGCCTCCCAAGCTGCTAGGACCCAAGCTGTGGTGGTATGTCACCACGCCCAGCTATTAAAAAAAATTTTTTTTTAGAGACAGAGTCTTGTTCTGTTACCTAAACTGGAGTACAGTGATATAATCATATGAGCCACTACATCTGGCAATAACTTGTATTGATGGCTGCTACCTCCAATTTTCACTCAGAACTACGTGTAATTCATTTTTTTCTTCAAGTCGGAGTCTCACTCTGTCACCCAGGCTGACATGCAGTGGCACACTCACGGACACCACAGCCTCGACCTGCTGGGCTCAGGCTATCCTTCCACTTCAGCTTTTCAAGTACTGAAACCACAGCGAGCACCACCACACCCGGCTAATTTTTTGATTTATTGTAGAGACGAGGTCTCGCTAGGTTGCTCAGGCTGATCTTGAACCCATGGGCTCAGACAATCCTCTCACCCCGGCCTCCCAAAGACCTGAGATTACAGGCTTGAGCCTCTGCACCCGGCCGTGAATTGTATTTTATGGTGCCAGTGTCTCTGTGGTTTCTGCTTATGAACTGCTCCCTCCGAGCATTACCGTTCTGTGACAACATTCATAGTTCAGATAATCAAAGATGAGTATCAATTCAATGTGGTGCTTTTAAAAGTTCATTAGCTTCTTAATTTTCCACCACATCCAAGTTGCTGTGTTCTGGAAGATTCAAGTTCTAAGTAAACTTCTGACTAAAACATTAAGAAAAATGGATTCTCTGCACCTTTTGTAGTGCTGTGAAGAACAGTAGGCATATTTGGGGATTCCTGTCATCCACCTTAGCCTCTCTGAGACTCTTTGTGCACACACTTCCCCCTTGGTGATGTCCTAAACTAGACCATATGCGTACAATTGTCTCTTTTTAAAATAACTTTCTCCTGCCATTTTATTTTCTTTCTCTGCCATTAAAAGTTATGTTTTTAGTTTATTCTTCAGTCTCTCATTGTATGTTTTCTGTAGGGACAGATAACTAAGGGGTCCAGTGGTTGACTTGAAAGTGTTCATTCACCCCACATCATTGCCAGTTCTAGATTTTTATCAACATTTTGGTCTCTGTAGAGTGCCCTGAAGAACTTAGTGTGGGAGGAGGGTTTAGACATGAAAAGAAGTACTTCAGGATATTGTGAGAAATACAAATATCAAGAGTTTAGAGTGAAGGATATTCCAGCAGAGTTTAGAGTGAAGGATATTCCAGCCTGAGGGGAGGGGATAGATTCAATCACCTCAGAAAGCTGAGGAATAGTGTGTCTCCCCTGCTTCTGCCAGAGAATTTAAACCCACGGTTAAAATCCATCCCTGAGTTGATAGATAAATAAGCCAAAGATATACTATAAGTGGTTGTCTTTTAGAAGACACTGTGAAGCTGGGCATGGTGGTTCACACCTGTAATCTCTGCACTTTGGGAGGTGGAAGCGAGAGGATTACCTGAACCCAGGGGTTCAAGACCAACCTGGGCAACTTGGTGAGACCTTGTCTCTACAATAATTCAAAAAGTTAGCCAGGAGTGGTGGTGCACATCTGTAGTTCTAGCTACTTGGTAGGTTGAGGCAGAAGGGTCTCCTGAGCACAGTAGGTCGAGGCTGCAGTGGCCATGAGCGTGCCACTGCACTCTAGCCTAGGCATTAGAGTGAGAAAAAAGAAGACACTGTGAAATATAATGACTATGCCAGGCATTGTTCTAAATACTTAAATAAATTGCTCTACTTAATAATCACAAGCCAGGCTCGGTGGCTCAGCCTGTAATCCCGTGCCTTGGAAGGCTGAGGTGAGTGGATTGCCTGAGCCCGTGGTTCGAGACCCGCCTGGGCAACTTGGCGAGACCTCCTCTCTACAATAAATAAAAAACTAGCTGGGAGTGGTGGCATGTGCCTGTAGTTCCAGCTACTTAGAAGGCTGAGGCAGAAGGATCACGGAGCCCAGTAGGTCAATGCTAGGGTGGCTGTGAGCATGCCACTGCACTCCAGCCTGCACGATGAAGTGAGACTCCAACTCAAAAAAAAACCCAAAAAAACTAACTTGATTTTTTTTTGAGTTGCATTTTAAACTTACAGCATTCAATGCATTGCAACCATGATTGTTTAGGGCACTTTGTCCCATTTTCAGCTGAAATAGGCCCTTCAAGTTGACTGTTACGTCCTTTTGACATAATGCTAGTAGACTTTGATAGCATCCGTGCTTTCTGGCACAAGATATCATAGGAACATTTAATTTCTGCTAGAGCCCTGAAATCAGTACTGGTTCATTTTTAGCATGCAGTGTTATTTAATGATCTCAGTCTGGGCCTTAGAGGTGCTCATGGCTATTGGGTTATCTGTCATTGTTATAAATCTTTTAAATTGACAGATGTGATATGTTTTTAAGAAAGCTAGAAATAAATTATAAATGTGCATTATTTTAAAGCCAAATATAAAACTATAGTTCCTAAACTTATGTTTTTAAATGTGTATTTGCATTTATTTTCTTGTAACTAAAATTGAGTTTGCTAATAACATTGACATAATCCATAATCACTTATTTCTTTCATTCTTTTTTCTCTCTCCCACCATGTGTATATGTGTGTATGCATATAATATTTTATTGTGATTCTTTTTGACTTTTTGATATATACTACTAGAGTTGTCGATTCCTTTGTTTTAAAATCATCTGAAATAATTAATATGGCTATACTATTAGATTAATTCATAGCTACATTTCAGTATGTTTTCCTTTTTTTTTTTTTTTTTTTGAGTCAGAGTCTCACTCTGTCACCCAGGCTGGAGAGCAGTGGCTTGCTCATGGATATCACAACCTTGACTTCCTGGTCTCAGATCACCCTCTGTTCTCAGCCTCTTGAGTAGCTGGGACTACAGACATGCACCACCACATCTGGCTAATGTTTTTATTTTTTTGTAGAGACAAGGTCTTACTATGTTGCCTAGGCTGGTCTCAAGCATCTGGTTCAAGCAATCTCCCTATCTCGGCCTCCCAAAGTGCTGGGATTACTGGTGTGAACCACTGCATCCAAAACACTAACATAGTTCCCAGGTTAAATACATAAAATAATTCAGAGAGTTCTGACTTCCATCTTAGTTATCTTATCTTTTTTCTTTCTCTTTCAAGTAGGTATCCACATTTATCAGTTTCTTGGGTTATTGTTTCATAAGTTCGTTCGCAAACACACACACACACACACACACACACACACACACACACACACACACCCATATGAATGGCCCTTCCCACTTCTTACATAAAGGTAGCTTGTAATACACATGCTGTTCTATCCCTCATCTGTTTCACCTAATGAAATGTCCTGGGGCTCACCCCACTGCAGTGTTTACATGTCTTCCTTGGCATTTGTCATAATTACATAGGACCTCATGATATGGGTGGCCACATCAAGCTGCTAAGTTTCCTTCTAGTTCTTTTCAGTTCCAACATGACCTTTGATATTCAATTCGTTCAGCATCAGAAGAATCCTAGCTACCACTTCATGTCCAAACTTCCCTCCAGCACACAAACAAAACTTCAGCTTTTGGCCTTGCATTTAATAAATTTCGAATGACTGAAATACATGCAAGTATGAAATTTCCTTCATTTACTCACAGAGAATCTCTCAAGTTAAAACTCACGAACTGCTCCTTGTTTTTCAGTCTTAATGACCTTGCAGTCATCTTATCTTTTCCTGCTCTAAATCTTGTTGTTGTTTTTTCTGAACCCAGCTTCTCTCTCAGCTCCTTCCTCACCAGGACAGCCCATCCTACCTCTCAATATTCCTTGACAGTAACAGATTTCAAGATACAGAGATAATTCTTTTTCCTTCCCCCTCAACCTGGTGATTTTTATTTATTGCAATAAAATTGTTAGAGAAATGTCTATTCTGACCTCTTCTCACTTCTCCAGAGTCACCCCTCTCATAAATTCATCCCTTTTTATTTCCAACATGGGGCTATCAAAAACAAAACAAAACAAACAAACAAAACTCTATTTTGTTACTTAATTATACTCTGCCTCATTTCAGAGAGGATTCTAGGCATTTAGCTGTGACTAGAGTATAGTTATTTAGTGGTCAGTCAGAATATTGGAGAAAGGTTTTAAATTATGGACACTAAACTTGTACTAATACACCAGGTAAACCTGTCAGATGCATTTTGATATTGCAATAATTGCTGAAGTGTTGTGTGTATATGATTACTAAATTTAAAAGTTGCATTCAATAGTATAGGTAAGCCTGGCTTGGTGACTCAAACCTGAAATCCCAGAACTTTGGGAGGAGAGGAGAGAGGATTGCCTGAGCTCAGGAGTTCAAGAACAGCTTGCGCAACTTGGCGAGACCTTATCTCTACAATAAACCAAAAAATTAGCTGGGTGTTGTGGCGCACCCCTGTAGTTCCAGCTATGTGGAAGGCTGAGGTGGAAGAATTGCCTAAGCCCAGAAGTCGAGGCTGTGGTGGTCATGAGCCTGTCATTGCTCTCTTGCCTGGGTGACAGAGTGAGATTCCAACTAAAACAAAAAACAAAAAAAAGTATAGATAATCACGTGTGTGATTTCTACAATTTTACATGCTTCTTTAAAGGAATGTGATTCCTAAGGCTAATCAGAAGCTCTTGTAGGCTGTCTTCATCTTATCATAGTTGAGTAACTCATCTGAGTTTGGGGACTTGATTTATCTCAAAAGACTAAACTTTAACTAAATTCCTCAGTGGACTTATAAAAGACATACTTGAGAGTAATTCAAGTTTATTTTTTTTAAGCTGCTTTTTTGTGTAGTGAACATATTGACACTTAAGTTGAAGATACATTCATTTCATTTTCCTGTAAGGAAATTTAGGAAAACTCCAGTGTAAGAATAATTACTCACATTTTCTCCCTCCTAAGACTTTTATTCTCAATGTAAATGTAATAAGTACTCAGATTATAGAACATAGATCATACAGGAACTAAAAAGAAAAGAATAAATCTCTCTCTAAACAACTGTGATAAAATTATTAATATTTTGATTTATTTCTTTCCATAATTTTTCTAGAAATAATATAAAATAGAGATTTATATAATTTAAGATATGGTTAAAATTATATAACATACAGTTTTTTATATCCTGCTTCTCTTCATTTGTCATTGTGCTTAAGCATTTTTAAACCATATCATTAAAATTTTTTAGTAATATAATATTAATATTTTCATAGTATTCCATCACATAGGAATTGTAAACTTTCTATAAACATTCTTCTATTGTCTCACAGTTATACTCTTTACAATGTTTAAAATAATAAATTTTGAAAAATTTCCTCAGGCTCTATTTCAACAAGAGAAACTACCGAGTGACAACTGACTCACTGTTCTGCCTGTCACTCTCACCCTTATAAAGATGGTCAAGTCAATGAGGAAATTTCGGAGATATCACTTTGGCCTTAATTTCAAGCATGACATAGAGGCTGCCTGTCAGGAACAGATGTCCGTTAATAAGAGCCTGCCTTGGCAGATTTGAGTCCTGGCAGGTCTTGGATGGCTCAGCATGGAACAGTCCAAGGACAATGGGAAGAAGACAGATTCTAATTCTAGTCTCAGCTTGTCCACTATCTACTTGGATGACCTCAGCAACACTAGCATCTCTGCTCCTTGGTTGCCTGGTCTATAAAATAAGGAAATTGTATTGTAGGTATACTAAGATTCCCTCTAGTCCCCAAATTCTCTGATTTTATGTCTGAAAGTTTTAGGTGGTCCATTCAGGTTCAAAGGCTAAAGATGTGGCTGACTGGATTCATATGGTCAGGATTCTATGTAATTCATGCTTAATTTTCAACAGGGAGAGCACAGCCTTACTTGTTCTTAGGCTTAGTCTTAGTTGTAGTTCAGATAGCATATACTTGAGGAGGTACCAAGTTACCTGGAAGCCTTGTCTCACAGTTGCCGTCCATCCTCTGGCAAGTCCTTTCCACTCTCTATACTGCAGTCTTCACAAGTAGTTCTAGAGACAATTATCTAGAAGCTTTTGCTCACTAATAACCTAAACCTTCCACCTGCTATGTAAGGAGACATGCAAATTGTGGATTGTCGTTTCTCCACAAATGCCTCCTCATCAACCATTTGTGACCTGTCTAATATACAAAGACAAAACTACTTCTAGAAATTCAAAGTGTCCCTTGTAGCCCACAGTAGAGATATGTGGCATTAATTTGTCTTTGATCTTCAGGTTTACAGAGCATTAATTGTAACCAACCTACCCATGTGGTGATGACACTGGGAAACTGCCAACAACATCTTATCGAACACTAAGAGCAGTCCTTACAGGGCTGTCGCCATTATCCCCAAATGGAAAGAGAAGGATCCTGACAGAAAGATCTCAGAGCAAACTTTGTTAAACTGCAGGGGTTCTCCAATTTTAGCGTGCATCAGAATCATCTATTCAAATACAGACTGCTGAGCTCTATCCCCAGAATTTCTGATTCAGTAGGTCTAAGCTTGGCCACAGAAACTTGCATTTCTATCAAATTCCCAAATGATGCTGATGATAGGAATCACTAGCCTACTGGATCTGAAACAATCTTCACTGTAAACAGCACTCATGCACTTCAGTTGAATGGAAAGATGAGCTGGCAACCAGATGTTAAGTAGCTTTTCTAAGGAGAGGTAAAGTTTGGTAGATCCAGGATGACACAATGGATGGCCATAGATATTCTACAGAGAGTAATCCAGGGAGCGTCAAAGTAGTGCAACTGAGAGTATAGAAGCTAGAGCATAATAACTGAAGGTGGTTCTTGCAGAATTTGGTTGTCAGAGATAAACTAGCTAAGCCTAAGTAATGAAACCACCAGGATAAGAGATTAGCCCAACAGAGTGACAGGCTCTTTACAGAATAGCAATCTGTAGGTGAGTTAGTTATACATTAAACTAGTCAAATATCAGATCCTGTCCATTTTTACCTTTCTTACCAGGAATGCCATCCCTAGTTTTCTCTTAATATATGAATAATACTGCTAGATTACTAATAGAGTAGGCTATTGTTGAATGTTGACTCCCAGAAACCATTTCTTTTTCTTGCTCTTTTTTTCCAGATAAGATTTTTTTTTTCACATTTAAATGATTTGCATCAAAAAGTACCTGCCACTTACAAAGGGCGTTCAATACCACACAGCACCCAGGATTACAAGAGGGAGGAACTCTATTCTGTAGTTATTGTCTGCTAGAGGCACACCCTCTTGTCCAGGTTTTAGCCAGGGAATCAATGGGGAGCAAACCAGGATCAATTTTAATTGATTGTTCAGGTTTTTTAATAATTTGCATTCTTTCCTAAAGCGTGACAGAATAACTATAGTGCTTGAGTTTTATGTCCTGTAATTTTAACTCTCATTCTTAATGCGAATTACTGTATAGCATTTTGTGTACCTACAAACAGCACACTACCCCTGTGGTATGTCAGAGGAAATGGGGGGCAGAATAAAGGGGAAATGTGATAAAATCATGCTTATATTTGTGCACTTACGCACATAAACACATGGTCTAACTGCCATGGTTTTGGCAGAATCTCTTGCTGGTACTAAAATGTTGTGTAGGGAATAAAATTTTACAAATATTAACTTGATTGACTTTAACTTCCTCTTTAAACCATATTTGCAAACTTTTACCTCCAAAATTATGTCATAATGTCAGTTGTCCCAAAACGAGAGAGCAGCATTAGAAATAGTCTTCAAAATTAGGTTTGGACTAGAGGACACTGGAAATCTCCTTAGCAAATGTGGGTAGCAAATGTGGTAGACAGCATTGGTTATCTACCCAACAGTGATTCCCTGCTTCTATTTTATTTTTAAAACAGAAACAAGATCTTGCTATGTTGCCCGGGCTGGTCTCAAATTCCTGGCTCGGCCTCCCAAAGTGCTGGGATAACAGACGTGAACCACTGCTCCCGGCCCTTTTAAATTTAAATTTTATTTTCTTCCTTGTTTCTAATCTTCCTAACAGAATCCAGACTTTGAGCCATTCATTGTGCTCAGCCTCTTGGGTGTTTTCTCTTCTAGAAATGCTTGCCATGAATCATCAGGAATTAAATTTATCAGTACATTGTGTCTCAGTCACTTTGGGATGCAAATGATCAGAATTGGCTGTCTGTATCCAACAGGCTGACTGGATTAAAAAATCAGATTGCAATTCTGACAAAACAATTCTTGTAATGAACTTTATCTATTAACGCAACTTACAAGAGGGCTGATGATGTTCAAGGCAAATTCAATTCGATGTCTAAATTTTTTATTTTGCCACCTATGGCCCAAAATACCCTCAGCCATTGGTTACCGTTAGTATTTTCCTTAGCTGTCAACTCAAATCTACTTTACCCATAATTAGTGGACATTTCTTGGGAAAAAACAAGCAGACAAACAAAAACTCAGACCAGTATTAACTGACTTGATTTATTTTGTTTCTGATATTTCTCTTACTTTCCTCATTTTTCAGTTCATTGCATTTAAGTTGTTGAATTCTATTAAGAGAGTCCATTTTCCAAACGATCAAAGTAGTTTTGAAAAATATCACTGTTAACTTTCTGAATAATATAGTACCTCAATTCATGTTGGTTTGAACTCACTGAACATGCTGATTTTTTTATTGTGTAAATATGACAGAGGTGTATTGATCTCTTCTCTTAAGTGTTTAATCAAACTCTATTAATACTGCTAGTCATAAACTATCTATCTGCAAGGCATGTCTTTGACATGTTTGCATCCCTGAATCAAACTTAAATAAAATAATTTATCGCAAGACTATTTTTTGGGGCCTACTAGAAATTAATTCTAGTTTTTTTGTACCGTGTTATTAACCTGCATGTTGACTTTGTCTAATTCTATGTAAAGTATGCTGATTTATTAGAATGCTCACTCTACAGTAAACTGATAATTGGATGCTCTTGAAAGAATGAGTTTCATTGATCTAGTCAATGACCACAGATATTACTGGAGTAAACCTCTTAACAGTGTTGGGGCGTATTTTGGCCATGATCAATGTTTCTGAATCTTCCCTTGTATTTTTTTTGTTTTGTTTTGTTTTATTTGGCACTATCTGCATTGATTTAAATCTGCAGAAAATTTAATGTGCTAAATTCATCTTGACACAAAGTTTCATTACTTTTCTTGTGAGGCAAACTTTTCTTTGTTTATTATAGATTAAAAATCTTCCCTGACAGTCCTTGAAAATAATCTATTTATACTTATGTCAATATGCATCAGTGGTTGACAATAAGTAAAGTGAAAAATTAAAGACACTGTCCTTAAAATAATTGAATTAAATTTCTTTTTTCTTTTTTTTTAACCATCACAAGAATCTATTACCTGGGTGCATTCTAAAGGAATTCTGAGTTTTCTGAGACCAAAAGCTTAAACCTAGCATGTTCAAGTCTTTTCTGTATGTCTAGAGTAGAAAGTAACAAGTGATATGCTGAGGATAAATAAAAAGCCTCATCTTACCTTAGAATCTCCAAGAACCAGCTTTTATCAAGGAGTGTGCTGGCTTTGCAAATTACTTTATACCTCATTTGGCAGCATGAAGTCTGAAGGAAAACAGTCAGGAACTGGTTCTAAACTGCATGTGGGCTTTTTATCAATCTTCTGATTTATTTACACATTGTGAAGAAAATGTTAAATATATAAGTTTATGTCATGTTGTTAGAATTACAAGAAAAAGATAAAAAACCTATACAACATACAGAGACATGCTACATTTTCTGGTTAGAGTAGAAGCTACTTGAGAATGGTTGATTTTTTTATGTCCTCCATTTTAATGTCTATTAGTTAAATTTGTCTCTGTGTATAAAAAAAAATAAGGAACACTACATGTATCTGGTTTTCTTCCCACCTTGGTTTTTTCATTTAACAATGCTTTTTGAAGAGTTTTTTTCCATATTATTGCAAGTTGTCCCATGCTTTAAAAAAACTGCTTAATAATTTATTCTATGGATATACCATAATGTATTTAACCAGTTTTCCACTTATGGACATTCAGGCATTTCTAATCTCTTGCTATATTGAATAATATTTTAATAAATATCTTTTTACATAGATTATTTCTTACATATGGAAGTATGGGATATACTCATGAGTGAAAATGTTGGGTCCAAGGGCATGTTTAATTAAAATTTTGACAGGCAGTGCTGACATGATATTTGAACACTTAACAATTGTTGTGGCATAGGCTCCAATCAATCATAATGGATGCTGGCTGGTAAAGACTGGGTATCATATGAGAACACTGTCAAATTGCCCTCCAAAGATGTGATTGGTTGGTTTCATTTAAATAATTTTTATGAACATGTGTGCCATACTTTTCCATTTACAGAATTTACTAAAACTCAACGTGTTTTGAATAATCATTATTGCCAATAAAATACTACCTGAGACCACTGGTGGCTACAGGTACTATATTTAGACTATTAAATATATTTGCACGCCTAACAAATACACATTTAATACTATCTATCAACATGAGCATCAATCACGTGGGTCTCCTTGCTGATTTAATTGAAAAAGTGACCAGAGCAGAGGGTTCACCTGCTTCTCTCATTGGACAATAAAAAGGTAAGTTTCATGGAAGTAGGAACTTGTTTTGTTTTACTATTTCCCGTAACAATGCCTTCAACATCTAGAACAATGCCTGGTTGTAATGGCAAAATGTTTCCTTCCTGATTAAATAAATAAATGTTGAACCAAGATAGAGAATCTTCCCTACAGGAAAGAGAAATGTGAATATTCACATAGTAACATTTATTTTTCTTGTTACATCCATTTTCTGTTTTCTAACATTTAGAGATTGACCGCTCATTAAAGATGTATCCTGATGTCCAAATGATTGAAGCAAAGCCTAGATGTCACCATTAGGTCTTTTAATTCAACTCCTTGAGAAAGAGGATCTATATTTGAATATTCTTAGACCATAGTTATTGCTAAAATTTGCACATTGTATAATGTGGTAATTGTATTTAGCTAGCTGATGTCTTTTGCTTTGGAGGGCTGGGGTGCAGATACTTGTGGATGTAGAATTTAACACCTGAGGCAGTAATTATGTGTACTTAGAAATTACAGGGTAGAAATTGGAAATTGGAAAGGAAAAGGCAGGTTATAGAAAACAATATGCAATATATAGAATTATGTGTTGAATATTGTGGGGACACATAGCAAAAAAATGCTTGTGATACCTTAAAACAAAGTTGCTAACTTTCTTAATTCTCTCCTACCTCCTTTCCACCTCCAATTCATGAGAAACAATGAAGCGAAGTCATGGAACAAGATGATGATTCCAAACACCACAGTACTAACACTGAATTCTGTGCTGTCTCCCTGAATCGAGATTGTCTGGGAAACATGTAACTCAGAAATATGGTTTCACATAGAATACAGAGTCTTCAAACAACCTGAATTATTTGGATTTCTTCAGTCTTAGTCTCACACATCGTAACTTGAGATGACTAAAAAAAAACAGCTCAGAATTTCAGATGAACAAGAACTCACAAAATGTAGTAGGTGAGTCTATATAGAAACCATGAATGGTACATAATTTTCTGGAAAGGTTCTCAGTGTAAGTTCCATGAGAACCGGGTTTATGTGGTTCACCAATATGTTCCAGCACCTACTGTGTACACATTTGGCTTTAAATCCCTCCAACTTGAGGTTACTGGTTTGTGTAATGCTAGATCGTGGAAGGTAAAGGAATGAACACTTAGTAATTGATCCCCAAATGCTTTACTAGAATTTTTTTTTTTTTTTTTTTTTTGAGTAAGAGTCTCACTCGGTCACCCTGGCTAGAGTGCAGTGGCATGCTCATGGCTGCCACAGCCTCAACCTGCTGGACTCAGGTGATCCTTCTGCTTCAACTTTCCAAATAGCTGGAACCACAGGCGCATGCCACCGTGCCCGGCTAATTTTTTTGATTTATTGTAGAGACGAGGTCTCACCAAGCTGCCCAGGTTGGTCTTGAACCCCTGGGCTTAGGCAATCCTTTCATCTCCACCTCCCAAAGTGCCGGGATTACAGGCATGAGCCACACTGAGCCCAGCCTATCAGATATTTTTAACAACATCTCTGTGCTTCTTTAATAAGTAGAAAAAAGCTAGAAAGGCACTTCTATGAATTCTCCTCACAGATGCTGGGTAGATGCAACCTGCTTGAGCCCGCGGGTTCAAGACCCGCCTGGGCAGCAAGACCTCATCTCTACAATAAATCAAAAAAAAAAAAAAAATCAGCCGGGCATGGTAGCACATGCCTGTAATTCCGGCTACTTGGAAGGCTGAGGCGGAAGGATCGCCAGAGCCCAGCAGGTCGAGGCTGCGGTGGCCGGGAGCGGCCACTGCACTCCAGGTCTGGGCAACCAAGTGAGACTCCAACTCAAAAAAAAAAAAAAAAAAAAAAAAGCCAGGTTGAAGAAAACCTAGCACACAGTAGGTACTAAACAAATGTCTGTTGAATGAATGCATGAATGAAAAGGAAGAATGTACTTTGTGAGGCTAAGGTAACAAGAGTCAGCAAAAGCAACAGGTGGTGAGCATTTGTTAAACTGCTGGACTTCATAAAGGAAAGGAATTCAGTGTGAGTTATTAAATAATGCCCGTGATATCCAGCCCGTATTCCATTAAGCCCCAGGCTAAAGGGTGAACAGTTAATTTCATAGCTGTACTAAATAGTTATATCGCATATCAGTCAAGGTGATATATGCCTCTAAATCCCTTGGAAAGCACCCAAGGGCAGAGGCCAGAAATCATTATAAGCTTGACTAGGAAAACTGCTAATAAAGTGGGTCACGGAACTTTTTTTCGATGCCAAGAAAATAATGTCATAATGGGATTGTGTCTTTCCCCGTTACCTTTGAAAATGCTTTTAGTATTAGGATCTATTCAATCAAAGGATTTAGGAATATTCTAACAATGAAATTTTTCGTGTTTCACATTTGCTACTTGTTAAAGTAGATATCTACTGAGTTGTACTACCAGATTAAAGTCTCTATGAATCAAACAGGAGAGAGAAAGGAGTTTATTGGGCTTTGTAATGATCTTTACATTAGGAAAACTGACAATTACTAGAGTTTTATTTGAGGTTAGCAAATGTGAAGATTTTCTGTGCATGAAAATTGAATGTAGGTAAATAATAATGGAAGAATGTTTAATAGATAAGACTTTAGAACCTTACAAAGGACTTTCCAGCTATAATATGCAATTAAGCATATTGGAAAAGCTATTGAAAATAAAGCCTAGTTCCACATTACTAAAGAAAAGAGGTCTGGAAGCAATATTCACAATTAACATCAGGTTAGTTCATCATCTCTTGATTTACAGTGGTTTCACAATGTAGCATGACACACATTTTTCAAAATCCAATTGCTAATCTATTTCAGGTCAAAATGAATTGGAACATTATTTGAACTTCATCTCGGTGTTCTGACGTAAAATGAAAATGTGTGTTCCAGTGTTATCAAGTTTGCATTACTCTTGGGTGCTACATCATGTTTCTAGGACTTTTTTTCATCATCACGGCAGCTGTGCCTCACTGCCTTATGCCTTTTTATTCCCGGAAAAGACGAAATTTCTCTGCTTTAAAGTAAAAGAAAGTTCTGTATAAATGTGGAGTTTCGCCGTGGAGATGGTGGAATAGGAAGGATTGGGATCCAGGTAGACACTCTCCCTGTTGGGTGTTTCTTTTCTTCTACCCTGAGGCTTCCTAGTGGAGAATTTTTTCTACACTTGTCCCCTACCAAAGTGACCCGATAAGCAAATGTTTACCTCCTTAGCAGGAAGGATATCAGTCAAGGGGTGATTTAGCAGTTTCCAAGGATTCTCTGATTTTTATATAAGTATTGGAGAAAGTATTGAATTCCCTCATTCAGGGTTTCCCTTGAGACCCTGTGGTAAGCAGGCAGCCTTGTTAAATGGTGAGTGAAGCTGATTAGGGGGAATCTTCTTAGAATACTATACCAAATTTGGCTTAATTCCCCCAATCTGAGGTTGCCGGATTATATAATGCTAGACTGTGAAAAGTAAAGGAATAAAGACTTAACAATTGGCTCCCAAATGCTTTATTAAATATTTATGTTGGCATTCCTGTGTGCTCCCTTAATAAATGGAAAAAACTAGAAAAGCACTCATATAAATTCTCCTCACAGATGTTGCTTTAAGAAAACCCAAATTCAGCCGGGCTCGGTGGTTCAGCCTGTAATCCCGTGCCTTTGGGAGGCTGAGGTGAGTGGATTGCCTGAGCCTGTGGGTTCGAGACCCGCCTGGGCAGCGAGACCTCATCTCTACAATAAATTAAAAAAAAATCAGCCGGGCGTGGTAGCGCATGCCTGTAATTCCAGCTACTTGGAAGGCTGAGGCGGAAGGATCGCTGGAGCCCAGCAGGTCGAGGCTGCGGTGGCCGGGTGTGGCCACTGCACTCCAGTCTGGGCGACAGAGTGAGACTCCAATTCAAAAAAAAAAAAAAAAAGAAAAGAAAACCCAAATTCAACCTCCCCCCCACCTTTATTTTATTGTAAAGATGTGGGGTACAAGTCAGGATTAGGTACATAAGTGGTCTATGTTTGTTTTGCAAAAAAATCATATCCTTGAGAACCTCTGAGGAATCAATCATCTGAAGAAACTATGTCCCTTTGCTTAGTTCTGAAGGGTTTTCTATATTGTAAAGGTTTAAGAGTTCTCTGAAGAGGGAGCAGCTCTGAAATCTCTGAAGGGCTTGCGGACACAAATGTGTGAATTTGCTGTACAACCATGAAACCATGAAGCCATGATTACTTCATGTAGAGTGGCATTCGTAATTTGGGGGGCATGGTGGCTATGAGAATTTGGGAATGAACTAGAAATAGATTTTTCTGGAAAAATATGAATCAGAAGGAATCTTGTAGCCATTGCTGCTATATAATAGACGCAGAGTAGTACTTCTTCGATGGAACAAGACAAGTGTTAAGAGCCCTGGAGGCAGAAAGGTGGTATCTCTGTGGGCCAGTTTACTTTTCTCCTCACAGGAGTCAGTGAAGCAGGCTCAAGGAAGACTCAGAAGCAAAGACACCAAGCTGAAAGTTTTAGCTCCTAGCTAGAGTACTGGGTAGTGACCAAAGAGCAACAGCTTTTGGAGACTACAAGGGCAAGGCTCGAGCACAAGACTCCCCCCGAGTCTTGAAGGCAGAGTGAAGGCAGCCTGCCCAGGCTTTTCTGGAAACAGCAAGATTCAAAGTCAGAAAGTTCAAACAGTCAGAGGCAGGAGTTGATCATGGTTTTGTGAGGCCCGAAGCTTATACAATTTTCAACATACAAAATAAGGTGTAGCGTAGGGCCTCCAATGGAGTCTGTTCTGAAGAAAGGCCCTGACACTTACGATCTATAGCATGGAGTGTAGAAAGCGAAACAGACATCACTCTTTTTTTATTGATGCCTTGATATTACATCACCTTTGAGTAGTAGCAGTAGTAGTAATAATAATAATGATGGTAATAATTTACTGAGCTCTTATGATGTGCCAAACTCTATGTTAAAAACCTTAATTCGTTTTCTAGGGTTGCTGTTACACAAATGCCACAAATTGGATGTCTTAAAATAATAGAATTTTAAAAAATATATTGGAAGCTGAAAGGCCAAGCTCACACGCCTATAATCCCAGGAGTTTGAGACCAGCCTGAGCAACATAGTGAAACTTTGTCTCTACAAAAAATAAAAATAATTAGCCTACGAATAAATACCAGTCCTCAAAGATTTTATAATTAAAAAAAGACAGAATCAAGGTGTCAGCACAACCAAGTTCCCTCCAAATCCTCTAGGAGAGGATGCTTTTTGCCTCTTCCAGTTTCTAGTAGTTCCCCCCTTCCCCCACCTGCCCTTGGCTTATGGCAGTATCACTCCAGTTTCCAGTTTGTGCCTCTGTCTTCACTGGGTGTTCTTCCCTGCATGTGTCCTCTCTTCTTATAAGGACTCCTGTCATTTTGGATTAGGGCCCACTCTGATTCATATGACCTTATCTTATTTCAGTTACCTCTGTAAAGATTCAATTTCTCCAAATCAGATCACATTCACGGGAACCAGCAGTCAAGACTTCAACATATTTTGGGAGAAGTGGACAACAGAATACAACCTATTGCACTTACAAAGGACTTTAACTTTTGCAATGACTTACAAATAATACAATTAACCTTACAAACTATTCCTTGAACCTTTACAGGAATCCTGAGAGGAAGTTCCTAGTATTACTCTCATTTTACAGTTGAAGAAACTGAGACTTAGAGACATGGTGTCACTGGCCTGAGGTCACTAGCTAGACGTAATCGGTGCTGGAATTCTATAATTCCAACCTAGACCTGATTCCTCCTGCACCCACACATTTAATTCTGATGGAAGCGAGTTAATCCACTTTTATCTGTCTGAAAAAAAAGATGATAATAATAGCTAAAGTTTTATCTCATGGGAATTAAAACAAGGGATTTCCCTCACCCATTTCTTAATTTTCCTTTGAGATGTACTGTATGAACGACATTAGCTTTTTCAGTAGTGAATGATACTTAAAGGGGCTGTTCTAAAGTGTCTGGAGTCATACTCAGGAGAGTCTAACAGTCTTATTAGTCCCCTACTTAAAACTACTAAAAATTTTCCTGACTCAGATTTCTTACATATAAAGACTTAAAAAAAATTATGAGACTATGACTAAAAAAAATAAAATAAAATAAAAATTGTATATAACTGGCATCAGAGCAACACAGCAAGAATTTAAGAAATGCCCATGGTCAAGCATTTTGGGAGCAGAGCAGTAATTGCTTTTGCTCTCATGATTTACTCATGCTATGAAAAATAGAGCTGACTTGATGAGTTCAGAGAGAATCAAAATATGACTCACAGTCAGAAATATTTGAGTTGTTTGGAGGATTATACACCTCTATTTCCCATGCAGGAGAGGAATTCCTCGCCAGAGAAATGGCCAAGTATTTGGTGAAAGGAAGAATTTAGTTCCTGACCTTATCACAAGTTAGTTACCTCCCCTTAGATCTCAGTTTCTCTTTCATAAACTGTGGAAATGGGCAAATATTTTTACAGTATTATTCTTTGTCAAATTATTATTCTAAAAATTTTTTACATAATGTTGAGATTTTTTAAAATGTTAACTACAATTTGGTATAAAAGTAAATACAAAATTTAGAATAAACACCCACCATCATTTTATTTGCTCATTTTTTTGGTAATAGAAATTTTTTCTTAATAATATTATATTTGGCTGGGTATGGTGGCTCATGCCTGTAATTCCAGCATTTTGGGAGGCTGAGGTGTGAGGATTCTTTGAAGCCAGGAGTTTAAGACCAGCCTGGTCAACACAACCAGACCTTGTCTCTACCAAAAAATAAAATAAAATAAAATTAGCTGGGCATGCTGGTGCATGCACCTTTGGTCTCAGTCACTTCGGAGACTAAGGTAGAAGAATTGTTTTAGTCCAGGAGTTGGAGGCTGCAGTGAGCTATGATTGGACCAGTGGTCTCCAGCCTGGGCAACAGAGTGAGACCCTGTGTCATATATATATATATATATATATATATATATATATATATACATACACACACATATATTTGCTGTCAACCATAGATGAATGGAGGTGTGGCATTCCCATGGTTTTGCTTAGTTTTTTTTTCTAAGTATAGATTATCTTCTAAGTATAGATTACCTTCTAAGTATAGATTATTCTAAGAATAGATTACCTATTGAAATATATCAGATCCAGAAACTCTAATAGGACTGAGTATCTGGCTTTACTCACACACCAGCATACCCTCCCCCTCTACTGGGAGTGCTTACAAGTTGTAGACTGTGTATTTAGTAGAGGGCTCAGCAAAGTCTCAGAGAAGGGGTGCAAATCCTTTTGTTGGTCAATTCATGAAAATGTAGGTGGAAAATTGAGAAAACAGGCTTGCAGTCCCCAGTGATGAGAACTTTTGATGAGGACAACTGCTATATCCCCAGGGATGACCTGAAGATACGTCCATTTGCAGCCACCACCTCTAACCTGCACGACAAGAACCCAAGTGACTAACTTGAACATTAAAAAACAAATACATGGCTTTTTGTTACTGTTGTTCTTCAAGATGATGAGTTGAGTCCTACTGGTTCTAGCAGAATTACGCCTCTAATTCGTGGTATTGGTGGTTTTTTTGAGTACCTTCCACTACAGGTCAGAGATCATACTCCAGTGGAGTAAAAAGTAAGGGTAAGAGGCATTCCTGAAAACTGACAAGATAACATTATCAATTCTCCCTTTTCACTGAAAGCTTTTATCTCGTATCTTTAATCTCTGCAATTGTTTACTGTCTTTTAAATAAACAGCATCTGAAGAAGAGAAGCATAGAGCTTTTATGTTTCCAGCACCTGATTACTGAGGTCTTTGTGTGGTAGTAGGGGGTTGGCTTTGAGGAATAAGGAGAAAAGGAGCTACTTGTCAAATGAAACAATAGCTTTTATTCCATTATCTTTTTCTATACTGATTGCCCAACCATACCCATGGCTATTTGTGAAGGGGTAATACTTAAAACTATATATATGAGACCAAATATGTCCAAATAAATAGATTACATTCATGTAATGGAACACAAAGTGATCTGAGACCTACCTGCAACAGACTCTTAAACAAACTATTAACTTGCATACATTTCTAAATTAAAATGTCGAGCGAAAAATTCTAATGCTATTATTATTAATGAAAAGTTTTCAGTGTTACCATCCCTTAATGAATAAACTTTAATTTAGGAAAAAATATCTCTTTTAAAGCATCAATGGGAAAGGTGTTCATCAACTTCATGTAGCAATTCCCTCAGGAAATGAAGGAAACTGTATTAAAGAGAGGGACAAAGGAGATTTCAATATGCTTTGTTTGCATTTTAAAAAGGCAATAAAAAGTATATAAAATACAATTGGAAATAAGAGCCTTAGAATAGAAACAAAATGGAGGGATTAGATTAGGCCATTGAAGTCATTTTCTATATTATTTAGACCAGTACTGTCTTTAGAACGTCCTGTGATGACATTCTATCTCAGTGACATCCAATCAGGTAGCCACTAAGCTAGTGAGCACTTGCTTGAACCATGGTCAGTGTGATTGAGAAACAGAATTTTAAATTTCATTTCATGGCATGTGTCTGTCGTTCCAGCTACTTGGAAGACTGAGGCGGAAGGATCACCTACGCCCAGCAGGTCGAGGCTGCGGTGGCTGTGAGCGTGCCATTGCACTCCAGCCTGGGTGACAAGAGTGAGACTCCAACTCCAAAAAAAAATTCATTTTATTTCATTAATTTATTAATTTAAATTTTTGTTTTAAAGATGTGCAGTACAATTAAGTATATATTTGGTCATTGTACAGATAAAATTTGGGCTTCACTTTGGTCCCCACTTCACCTGGTTTGAGATCAGGTACTCATATTGAGGAAGTATGCCTCCCTCCTCCCTCCCCTGGCAGTTTCCCACTACTGTCAATCCCTTTCTTGTGGTATTATGATAATTGTTCAGGGTCCACTTATGAGTGAGAACACATGGTAGGTACTCAGATCTTTGTTTCTGTGATAGATCACTGAGTATGATAGACTTTAAGTCCATCCAAGTTGCTGCGAAGTTCAAAATTTTGTCCTTCTTTAATTAATTTAAATGCTAAGGTGGCCTGTGGCTACCATATTGGATAGTCCAGCTTTAGATCACAGAGAACATTCTAAACCTTCCATTTGACTTCAATTTGGGAAGATCCCATCTCATCGTTCTTCCTTTATAAATGCGAATGTAAATATCTGAAGAAAATAAAATAACCTCTCGATCATATCCTTCAGTATGACAAAGGGCAACTGAAAGTTATTGGGGTATTGGGAGAGGGTGGAAAAAGAAATCTTCCTTCCAGTTTTTACATTTGTGAAGTGGAATGAGTAGAAAGGTCACCACACATTTCCATTGGGTATCTATAGAAAAGAAAGAATCAAAGCTCTCCGAGCACTCATGGGGGGTACTTTGGATTTGGTAACCGATTTGATAACTGAAGACTTAATTTCCCCAGTGACTCGACCGATACAGAAGGTTTTATCTTTTTCAGAAAATTAAGAGTAAATTGGCTGGCTCAATAGACTTACTGACTCCAGTTAGATAAGTATTTGCTGTGTTTATTAAGTTGTTTATGTAGTGTAATAATACAAGTGATTTAATAAAGATAAGACTTCAGATAAATGTCAACACACTTCCCACTCTGCAGCTGGCCCATTTTAAGCAGTTAAAATAAATTAAAAGATAAAACACCACTTACAAAAAAATTGATTATTGTCCAAGGAAAACATTTAAAATGAAAAGAAATCTTTCACTTTCAACACACAAAGACATATGCATATGTATAGGAATCTCTGTAATCTGGAGATTCTTTACCTAAAAGGGACAGGAAGCTATGTTTGGTAGGTTTTTGCCATAATGAGATGTAATTAAAAAGTACTTACAGTTGTAGACAAGTATTAATGACCTGTGTTATTTATAGTACAAATAATGGAGAACTTTGAATGAGACAAAATAAATGCTGTTAATTCTGCTATTTATCTATCTTTACATACATCAAGATGTAGCTAGTGAAAGTTTACTAAGCTATAAAATGTAGATACTGTCACTGGAATTTAAATAACATAAAATGGTCTGAATTTTACCCAACCTTCTCTGCTTACATTACTTTGGAAAAAACAAAGAAGTTATGCTTTCACTTGTTATAGTTTCTCTAGGACATAATCTGACATTTAAAAAATACAGCAGAAAGCGTGATAGAGAGAGACGATGTATTTCTATGCAGTCAGATCATCGTTTCAGTCAAGTTATCTTCCAAATTAGGGGAGACGAAGCTTCCTTCCTCTGCTCTCTCAAAGTACTCAGCAACATAATTATCATTTAATTATACCTCTCGTATACATATTTTTTCATCTAAGGTTTATATCACAATTCTCAGCATATTTGCTTAAAATAATATTTAAAGCACTGTTCACCTTAGAAATAATTGCCCAGCAGGCCCATGGTGAGCTCTTGGTAGATTCTGATCCACTGAACTTTCTTATATGACACCAAGGTTGCTGTCACACAATAGAAAATATTGTATTGAAGCACAAGGCATGATGCTAATGATGTCTCAGTTCTTTGTCTGATAAGGAAAAAATGATTTACCTTATATAGTTCTAGATTAGTCTTGTCTTTTTGAAAATTGTGTGGAATATTTATAGTATTGTGCAAGGTGGTTTTCAAATGCTTGACACACACTGACATTGGGTATTTGTCATTTCAAATGTCTGGGATGAGGTGCCTACCTGCCCTGTGAAGTGAGCAGTTGATCTTTTCAACGAGATGTGGTAAACTATTTCATAGCCACAGATTCCTCCAATTCCTGCATCCAGGTCCCTGTGCAATATGAGCTTGCTATTCCTTCCATCCAGAAGCAGAATCTGTTTCTCTAGACCCTGAAGCTGGGCTGATTATGTGACTTGTTTGGCCAATAGAATGTGCCAGAAGTGACATTGTGTGAATTCCAGAGCCTAGGACTTAAAAGAGTTTACACTTTCTGCCTTTGCACTCCTGGAACGCTGCCCTGAGACCTCCACATGAAGAAACTTTTGCTTATTGGAGGATGAGCTGCCATTAATGAACTAAGGCTTCCCAGCCAATAGCCAGCAAGCACCAAGTATCAGACACATGCGTGAGGCTACCTTGGGCTTCCCAACCCATCTGATCCTCCAGCTGAGTGTAACCACATGAGTGAGCTCAGGCAAAACCCAAAGAGGAATTGTGGCTGTTGTTTAACTATTTGTGATCATTTTATTTAGATATTTATTTTATTTTATTTTATTTTATTTTATTTTATTTTAGAGTTGTGGCGTACATGTCAGGATTTGTTACGTAAGTAAATTACGTGTAGGTGAGATTTGGTCTTCTAGCAGATCCTCTCTCCCCTGGTAGTGGACATGGTACCCAATGAGTGGGTGTGTCCCATTGCCCCTCCCCCCTTCCCTCCTTTAGCAGTGCCCCATGTCGGTTGTTCCCACCTTGGTGCTCATGTGCTCAATGTTTAGCACCCGCTTATGAGTGAGAACATGAGGTATTTAGTTTTTTGTTTCGGTGGCTAGGTCACTTAGAATGGTAGTCTCCAGCTGCATCCATGTTGCTGCAAAAGACATGATTTTGTTCTTCTTTATGGGCGTATTGTATGGGAATTGTTGTTTTAAGTCACCAAATTTTGTAGTAGTTTGTTGTACCGCAAAAGATAACAGATACTGAGGAAACAGCCTTTCTTCTGATTCTCAAGTGAGAGCGTTGAGAGAGCATATAGAAAATTAAAGAACAGGGATGCGTTGGTTATTTCCAGACCCTTTTGGGTTTTTGAAGGATCTTAATTCCCTGATATTGAGAATGACGTGAGTAACTTAGTGAGAATGATAGATAGTTTAATTACTACAGTGTTTAAATGTAAAAGGCAAATTACATGATTCATGCTCATACATTATTACTAACTTGTCTATTCTGTTCATGCAAATGTATTTGTACAACATATTTTTTGTGGGAGAAATTAAAATTATTGTCTTTGGAAACTATGGAAATTAAATTATTTAATGAATGACATTAGCAGCAGTTGGGATTACAAGAGATTCTATTCACAGAAATGATCATCTCAATTTTCCAACTTAATGTATTGTTTACCACGTATCCTTTATAACCACAGGAAAGTGTGAAAATGCTTAAAATAAATACATACCAATTCACACTTCTTGTCATTTTGCTGTGGTTGTTTGGGTTGTGGTGGTGATTCAGAGTGCTTTGGGTCTCTAAGAAAACTTTTTTTAAAGTAAAAAAAAATTGGAAAAGCAAAGAAATAAGATGAGGTAAGATTAGGAATAGTATCAAAAGTCACTTCTTAGTGCATCTGGCTATGAGACTACAGCCTAAAGGAAGGTTAAAAGTTGACTGGTGAACATTAAGCAATTTAAAAATATGCTCATATTAATCAATATTTTTCCAAACATCATACCAGTGCAAAATTTCAATGACAAGAATAAATATCTTTTCACCAAGTTGTAGGCAACTGAAAATGCTTCTCAATAAAACATTTTCCAATCTCAGCTCAGGAAAATAATAATCTTATAAAAATATAGTGTTTAGAAGGTTGGAAGAAAGAGCAGAAGATTGCAAAACTAGGCACAAGAAGTCTACCAGCTGTTAGAAAGTTCAAAAAGTCAATAAATGAAGCTAAATACTAGTCTTCTAAAATCATTTTTCAGGTAAGATAAATAGGGTCTTTTTCACCTTAAATTCTCATTTGACAGTATCCCAGCACATGTCTTGGCTATTAATACACTTGGGTAGCCTCAGGGAGATGTTCAAAAAGTGGTTCTTAAGACACTCATGAGTCATTTGGACACAAGCATAGAATTTAAGAGGTAGTCACTTCCTCACCATGGAGGAGCTGGTGGAAAAAACATGATTATTGTATTGAAGATTCAATAAGCATTCTTTCATTTTCAAAGTAGATTCTCACAACGCCTTTCACAACTGGGTCTTCAGTGAGAAAGGAAGAACATGTCTTAAGTTTGTCCCTAGATCCATGGCTCTGACCATCTCCCATATCCCTCCCAAAATAAGGAAAGTGAGGTATAATTTGGTGCTACCACAGGTGTTCCAAGATAGAAAAACCTAGGAAATTCTAGTCACTAGGAAGTGGATGGTTAACTTTTATTCACATCAAGATTTCTGCGGCATTGGGGCTATTTTAATGGGGATTTGTTGCTAGGAGAATTCTAGAATCACTTTTTAAAGGATGGCTGTGTGATGTTTGCGTCTTTAAAAAATTACAAAGATTCCGAAGATGTCTATATTAGATACAGAAGGTTAGCTGAGACTAAGGTTGGGAGTATAGTTTTAAAACATCTGAACCTAACTCTGTTTCTCCTCACAACGATATATGTGTGCATGTATACGTATCCATGCACGCAATAAGTTTTAAAGAGTGGGTGCCTCTGTATTAAACATTAACTAATTTGTGAAATCATTTGCATTACCTGTGAACTATGTGAGGCACTATGTTGAAGGTGGCTGGGTCAGCATAGTCTTGACTCCCAACAATCTTGATTGTTAGTGGCTTTATAATGTATGTTCTTGTCTTTTACATTTAGTTATTTGTGTCCTCACAGTATTTGAAGATACATATCATTTTTATGAGTAGTCATTGCAGAAGTGCATTGGGAACATGGAAACACCATAGCCATATCTGTGACCAATTCATAGGCGCTGTTGACATTTAGCTTCACTTGGCACAAAAGTTAAATCAGTATACAAACTGGTATTTAATAAATAAGAAAAGAGGGTAGAGTAGCCTATTAAAGTAGTAGGTAATTTCTACATGTTATTTATAAATGATTTTTCATTTATGCCGGCGTAGGTAAGATGAAAACTAATTTTAAAAATATTTTGAATCGAGTAAGAGAAAATTATGTTAGATCTCTATTGTTGCCATTAGGAAAAAACATTTTGGCACAGAACTGTGGCACTTTAACCAGTTTTTTAATTTGCTATTGCAATGACCCCTGTTTTGTGTCCATGAATTTTGTGCTAACTGATTAAGCGACTCAAGAAATAGTTTTGTGGTAGTATAATAATATACAAAATGTGCTAGGCAATGTCCAATTAAATGAAGTATACTTTATGGGTAAAAGACTTTATGTAATATCCTAAGGTGCCTCGGTCGAATGTATGACAGCCAATTTATAGGCAGGCATAATATTACACAATTAGCAACCTTGGCTTTATGAATCAGTTGCATTATGTGTTTTTAGATTTCAACATCTCTTGTGGTCAATCATCTTTCAAAATTGAGTACTCAAATGCAGTTTTAGAATGCGGGAGCCAGAATCGTTGAAAGGCATAGATGCTTGGCCAGTTGTTTTATTATGCTGGTTATTGAGAAAGTTAATAGTTCTCTGTTGATAGCATTCATGTATTTCTAACAATACTATCATCAAATTAAATACTATAGAAGTTAACTGATATGTTTAAAATACTACTAGAAAACAATTGTCAAACAAATAAAAGTAACATAAAATAAAATTTAAATTTTATTAACCATCTCCTTGTGTGAATTCCCAAGTACCTATTGTATTTGGTGAAGAAAGTAAGTAACACAATTCTTTCAGTAGAAAAATGGGCCAGGGCCCACATGTCATTCAGTCAGAATAAATGTACACATTTTACAATTATTAATTAAGATAAAAGTTGATATAGAAGGAAGATGCAAAAGAGACCTCTATATAGAACAGCTCACTGTCAATTCATCAACAACCATATCTCTAATATCCACTTACTGAATATTCAATTTATCTGCAGACCAGTTTGTTTAGAACTCAATCCCTTGTTGAATGGCTTTGTAATTGAGTTCTCTCTCTCTCTCTCTCTCCCTCCCTCTCCATTTTTATCAATTCTTAGAATTATTTTTTTTAAAAACCAAACAAACCCTAATTTGTCTTAGGCAATTCTGTCTAACTTTATGACTTTCATAAAAGATAGAATTATTTTGTACACTTATACTTTATTTTATATATCTGTATCTACATCTATATGTCTACCATGTTTTCAATATTTTAAGCAGTTTGGAAAATCTAAAGACCCTTTCTTTAACGTTTGATCGCAAGGGGTTCAATTTAAGGTTGGTTAAATATTTGGAGAATTTTTTTAGTACAAAACTTTAAATAATTCTGTATATATATATATTTGAGTTGGAGTCTCACTCTGTCGCCCAGACTGGAGTGCAGTGGCCGCTCCCGGCCACCGCAGCCTCGACCTGCTGGGCTCCGGCGATCCTTCCACCTCAGCCTTCTGAGCAGCCGGAATTACAAGCATGCACTAATATGCCCGGCTGATTTTTTGACTTATCGTAGAGATGAGGTCTCGCTGCCCAGGCGGGTCTCGAACCCGCGGGCTCAGGCAATCCACTCACCTCAGCCTCCCAAAGGCGCGGGATTACAGGCTGAGCCACCGAGCCCGGCTGGATATATTTTTTAATGAATAATTAAAAGGCATGCCTGAATTCCAGGGAAAGTAAGATAAGTCCCTGGAAGACAAAAACAAAGAGGAGGATGCTGAGAATTAAGCAAGCATTGAAACCACTTTACCCAGAGAAAGCTGATGATCTCTGGAGGTCTGGACCTGAGCCATTAGCGGATGGGGACAGAGGGCAAAGTTTGAGGTCAGGACAGTGAGAGTTTAGTTGGAGACTAGTGAAGAAAAAATATCGAAAGGGTGTTTAGAGAGTAACCTGGAACCATTTTCCCCAAAGGGAGAGAATATAGAGATTCTTGCCTATATTGACCCTGGCTCTAGGTAAAGAGTGAAAAAGAAAAGTCTCTGAGAATTGATTCTCACAAGCCCATCCTCCCGAGGGTTTGGGGGCAGAGTTTATCCTACCATGCTACTCTGCAGAGAAAGGAACAAAAAACCCAAGTTGATACATAGTCTAAAGGGATCCCAGGCTGAGATGGTCTATGGTTCCTGAAAGAGGCAAATGTAAATATATTTTGGAGTAACACAATGTAAATCCTGACCACAAACCTCCTATAAGTAAAGTTCAGGAAATATGTTCTCATAATAAAATAATCTCAAATATGTAGGAAAACAAGCCACAACTCAAGAGAGTCTATATTAAAAAAATAAGAAATAAAAGTTACAGTATTAGAAAGAGAGAGAGAGTGCAGATTTTGAAATCAGCAGAAACAAATGATAAATAAATGTGATTATTACATTTTAAATAATAAAAGACTTGCAAGAGTATGATGAAGAAATAACAGACCACAGAAATAATCAGACATATTTGAAAAGAACAAAGTAGAACTTCTAAAAATAAAAACTGTAAACCTTGACACTACAGAAGGCAATGGTTGTGCTAAGTATCAGATTAGATACAGCAGAAGAGAAAATTATTGAACTGAAAGATCAATGTGAATAAATTACCAAGCGTGATGGAAAAAATGAAAGGTTAAGAGACACAGAGAATAAAGTCAAAAGCTTAATATATATCAAATCAGAGATCTATGAAAGAGAAAAGAAAAATGTGGAAATAAACAATATTCGAAGAGATAAATGACTATGACAATAAAACACATCAATCTTTAAATTCAGAAAGTCCAAGCATATCCTGAAAAGATACATAAAAAGAAATCTATATGCTGCAAACCCTAATAAAAGACAAAGATTATATATAAAATATATAAAGAACACCCACAAATTGATCAGAAAACCACAAATTAGCAAATAGAAAAGTGACCAAAATATGACTATTTTACAGAAAAGGAGCAGGATTAGTTAATCCAGAAAAATACAGATAAAATATAAACATTGAGACAATTTAACATTCATCAGATTGGAAACGTTCCAAAATCTTTTAACACCAAATGTTGGTAGGTATGTATATGTTTTAATATTCTGGGGTTATCATAACAAAATACCACAGACTGTATGGTTTAAACATCAGTTCTTACAGTTGTGGAGATTGAAAGTTCGTAGTTTGATAGGGATTGCATTGAAGATTACTTTGAGTAATATGGTCATTTTAATTATGTTAATTCTTTCACTCCATGAGCACGGGATATTTCTCCATTTGTTTGTGTCCTCTGCAATTTCTTTCATCAGAGTTTTGTAGTTCTTCTTGAAGAGATCTTTCACCTCCTTTGTTAAATATATTCCTGGATATTTTAGCAGCTATTGTAAATGAATTTGAGTTCTTGATTTGATTCTTCACTTAGTCACTATTGGTGTATAGCAGTACTGCTGATTTGTGTGTGTTGATTTTTTATTCTGAAACTTTACCAGATTCATTTATTAAGTCCAGGGGTATTTGGGGGGAGTCTTTGGAGTTCTCTAGATATAAGATCATATTGTCAGCATACAGATATTGTTTGATTTCTTCTTTTCTAGTTTGGACACATTTATTTCTTTTTGTTGCCTGCTTGCCCTGGCTAGAATTTCCAGGACGTTCAAGACCAACGTGCTTAGTTTTTGGTGAGGGCTTTCTTCCTGGCTTTCAGAAAGCCACCTTTTTGCTGTGTCCTCACATGGCTCTCTGGTGCTTCTTCTTATACGGGCACTAATTCCACAATGAAGGTCCCACTCTCATGACCTCATCTAGACAGGATTACCTCCGCCCCCAACAGCTGCATCTCCAAATGCCATTACATTGGGGGTCTGGGCTTCAACATTTGAATTTGGTGGGAGTTGGGGGCACACAGTCCAGTCCATAGCAGTGTGACAGTGGAAACTGTCATGCAATACTGGTGGAAGTATAAATTAATATAATCACTTTGGAAAACAATTTGGCTAGTGTGCTGGTTATTGTCTACTTATACCTAACCTCCACCTTCCAGATCTATTCTCTGCCCTGCCTGTCCTGCTCTAGGTTCTGGAAGGCTGATGCTGAGTTTTGCCTCACCTAGATGCTTTGCTGCTGGTTGGGCTTGGCCAATGGAAAGCAGGGGCAGAAGAGTGTTTGAGGTATTTCTTCCTCGCTCTCTCCCTAGTTTGGGTTTTGTATATGACCATATCTGATCTTCTTCACCTACATCTCTTACTAACGTCCAATCCCTTCAAGGGCCCAGCTCTCACTGGGTTCCAACCACCATCTGTCTTCCTTTCTTCCCTTAGATTCTGCAGAACTTGCTGTGGTAATTACTTCCCACAGTTTCTCAGCTGTGTTTATCAACATCTCTTGTGGGTTCTTTAACCCTATGTCTCTGTTTCCTACCAGGAACCTGTCTGGTACTACTAGGGATGGTGAGGATATTATGACCACACAATTCTACTCCTGGGCATGTATCCCAGAGGATCTCTTACAAATGTGTTCTAGGAGTCCTACAGAAATATTTGCATGAAAGCAATTTTTTTGCAATCATAAAAAATTTTTGTAATCAGAAAAAAATAAAGGGAACCACCCAAATGTGCATCAACAATAGCATAGAACAAATCACTGTGGTGAAATAACACAATAAAACACTGAAGAGTAGAGGCTGGGAGTGGTGGCTCATGCCTGTAATCTTAGCACTTTGGAAGGCCAACAGGGAGGATTGCTTGAGCCCAAGAGTTCAAGACCAGCCTAGGCAAAATAATGAGACCTCATTTTTATAAAAACAAAAAACAAAAAAATTAGCCAAGTGTGGTGATGCATACCTGTTGTCCAGCTACTCAGGAGGCTGAAGTGGAAGGATTACTTGATCCCTGGAGGTTGAGGTTGCAGTGAGCTATAATGGTGCCACTGCGCTCCAGTCTGGGTGACAGAGTGAGACTCTGACTCAAAATAAAACAAAAATAAAAATAAAACAAAACTGAAAAGTAGTAAAAGATGAATGAGCAACAGTTACACAGTGACCTGGATGCATCTCATAAAATGTTGAGTGAAAACAAGCAAGTCGCATAAGAATGCACATACGACACAATTCCCAAACTAAACATGCCATTGTTAAGGATTCTACACAGAGATGACAAATGTGTAAAGAAGCACAAAGGCACGAGAAGAGAGGTTGCCTCTGGTTTGAGAGGTAGGCACTACACAGAGGAGTCATCCAGGACCCTGGAAATGCTGTGTTTGCTGGTGGTTGGAACATGGCTGTTTTACTGTTGTTAACTGAACTGATATATTTGGTATATTCTTTTGTGTATGAGTTTTTCAAAATATAAATTGAAATGTAATAAATAGCTGCAAAATACTAAAGAGGGAGTGGAACTTTGAGTTCCACGAGTTCCACATGGTACACTAACCTATGGCCCACCAAAGATGTCCAGGCTCTAATTCTCCAAAACCTGAGACTATGTGACCTTCCATGGCAGAAGGAACTTTGCTGATGTGATAAAGTTAAAGAATTTTTACGATGGGAAACGTATCCTGGTTATCTCAGTGGGGTTCATGTAATCACTAGTGTCCTTATAAATGGGAGGCAAGAAGATTAAAGGCAGAAGAAGGGGGTGGGATGATGGATGTAGATTCTGAAGTGATGAGCTCTGAAGATGGAAGAGGCCAGGAGCCAAGGAGTGCAGGTAGCCTTTAGCTGGAAAAGACATGAAAACGAATTCTTCCCTGGAAGCTCCGGAAAGAAAGCAGCGTTACTGACACCCGAATTTAGCCCCGTAGATTGCATTTCAGGCTTTTGACTTCCACAACTGTAAGAGAATACAGTTTGTACTGTTTGAAACCACTACGTTTTTGGAAATTTTTAACAGCAGCAATAGAAAACTGTGTCATGGTGATTTGATAAATTGGTTTCAGATTTTTTTTTAATGGATCTCAAGGAACAGTAGAGAAGAAATGGTTCTAAGAGGGAGTATGACACTAAAAACCACCAGAAGACAGAGAAATAAATTTGCATTTGGATTAAAAATTTGAAATATCTGTAATGTTGCATGTAGAAAGTGCAACTGATTCCTCTAACTCATCTGGAGACCAAAATCTATTTTGTGCATTTCTATTTGAATACAAAGCTTGAATTACCAATGTGACATACACTTTTTTGTTGTTGTTGTTTTTAAATTTTGTTTTATTTTAAAGATATGGGGTACCATTCAGGGTTAGGTATACAAATGTTCATTATGCAGGTACCCTTGCTGATGAGGTGTGCCCCTCCCTCCCCTGGCAGTTTCCCTCAACTGCCAATCTCACCTCCCCCTGGCAGTTTAGCACTATTGCTGACATACACATTTAAGTGGATGAATTCAGAGTTATATTCTAGAATTTGCTGCCTCATGACAATCTGTGACTCTTTTTTCTAAAAATTGCAACATACTAAATTGTTGACTAGAACTTCAGACTTAGGTACTTTGGTATTTAAAAGAGCTTCCTAAAGCAGATTGTAGCAAAGGCTGAAGAAACTGAGCTGCAAATTATGGTTTTGCACTTGAGTTTTTAAAGTGTATACCAATGAACCAGGAGATGACAAAAAAATCAACAGAAAGAGTTAAGTACAAAGACTCACACTTCAGTCTCTGCCCCGGGATGCTGCTACTCAGTCATTTCTAGTGAGTATCTGTTTATTTAGCCCATCAGGTCCTTATCTCTTTGCCATAAGATATAAGATGATGGCCAATACGAAGACATCTGTCTGGCAATTTTTAAATGCTAACGAAAAAACATATGTAGGTTGTATTTTATCATCGGCCGTTCAAAGAAAAGTCATGATATGTGAGCCTGACTGCTGGCTACACATATACTAGATTTATATTCTCAATGGTGAAGGTTGGTGAGTAAAAAGAAATCTTTCCTAATCAATATAATTCCACATTTGACCCTTGTGAGAAAAATGTTTCCACCTATCAGAATACCATGAAGTATCATTTCTTTCTATAGTATTTTTCTTTCTTTCCTCCCTTCCTTCCTTCCCTTCTTACTCTTCCTTCCTCTCTTTCTTTCTTTTTTTCTGTTAGGGGTCTCACTCTGTCACCCAAGCTGGACTATAGAGTCACAATTATGGTTCACCACAACCTCAACCTCCTGGGCTCAGGAGATCCTTCCAACTCAGCCTCCCAAGTATCCTGGAGTACAGGTGTATACCACTACACCTGGCTAATTAAAAAAAAAAATTGTAGAGATGAGATGGCCTAGGCTTTGTGGTCTAAGCTAGGCTTATAATATTTTCTAAGCATTTATTATTTGTATAGCTTGTGAACTTGAGATACTGTACATGAAAATTTGAGTGTTAAAAGAATTTAAGTTATCACAAGGCATACATATTCTGTAGTTTTAAATGTGGGTTATTATAAGCACGAAAAAGTTAAATGAAAACACTAATTCTGAAAAATCAGTATAAAAAATCCTAGAATTTGGATTTTTTCATGTTGATTCTGTTTCTAATTTATTTTCACATCCCCACAGGGGTTCTAAAACATATCTGAAGCTTCATAAGCACTCAATATTTGTAGTCATTATGCCCTCAGTCACTTGTTTTAATTCTGAGTCCTCTTTAATACTCATGAGTAACTGGCTTATGAGAGTTACCAGGATGTTTCCTCAGAAAGCCCCCAAGAAAATACAAATGGAACTATATATAGATATACATTTCACTCTGTCACACAGAATTTCACTCTGAGTGCAATGGCATGATCATAGTTCACTGCAGCCTCGAAGTCCTGGGCACCAGTGATCCTCCTGTCTCAGCCTCCCCCGTAGCTGGGACCGCAGACATGCACCATTGCACATGGTTAACAGTGGAAATATAAATATGAGAAGACCAGTACATTTCTCCTTTCTCCACATCTTCACAAACAATCGTTCTGTATCATGCTGGAGATGGGTTAAGGAGGGGCTGTTATTTGGACCATCGAATGAATATGCACAAAACTGCTACAAGAACAGAGCATATATGCCAAAATAACAGGTATGTGCTGAAGTAGTAATGCACTAAAATTTGAGACATATAGATGATCATTTTATTTAAGACTTGTAATATGAGGTAGTATATTATAGCTAAAACCTAGTAAGATTGTAGCAAGTAGTGATGTGAAAATCAGTGTTACAATCCTCTGTGCCAAAATAACGTTCCCACTTATCCTAAAAATACAACCCAGGCCAGGGAGCTTAACTTTTCTTGTATGGGTTTCTTAATATTCAGATAAGCATAATATCATAATATTAATGTTTAAAGTAAGGTAATTTCAGGAAAGAGTGAAAGGCAAAATTGAAGATGAAAGTGCTATTATTATCTTTTTTGTTTGTTTTTGTTTTGAGTTGGAATCTCACTATCACCCAGGCTGGAGTGCAGTGGCACGCTCACAGCCACCGCAGCCTCGACCTGCTGGGTTCAGGTGATCCCTCCACCTCAGCCTTTCGAGTAGCTGGAACTACAGGCCTACTACCATGCGTGGCTAATTTTTTGATTTATTGTAGAGACAAGGTCTCGCCAAGTTGCCTGGGCTGGTTATTATCTTTTTGACACTAAAAATTTTTTTTTACGAGGGACTTCAGAAGAGAAAAGCTGTGGCCACATAAAAATAGATCATCTTCTTCTTGTTCTATTTAATGTGGTCTTAATATCAATGAGATTGTAAATTTGAATCATAAAAATAGTAATTAGCCAAAAAGTCAGATTTATGAGTGTGATTTTTCTATTAAACAAAAACAAAAATGTGCATGCCACATAATAACAATGATCTTACATTATCTCCTTGACCATAAGCAACTTTGTCAGATAATCTAGAATGTAGTTAGAATTGTTCTAGTTTTTGTGCAATTATTGTAAGGCTGAGTGTCTGGGCCAGGAAAAGAAATGGGGAGTTTGTAAATATGTAGGTGTCTGTGAGGGGCAGGTATGGCCTGCTTTTGTATTAGTGATGTGTGTTTGTTGAGAAATAGCTGTATAATATATTCCAGCTCTCCCCAGCATGCTCTTGTTCCACTAGACTCCGGGCATTTTATTATAAAATGTTCATTTAGCATGCAGAAGTGTAAGTTTTGCAGTCTGCATATAATTATGATATAGTTGAACAAGACTATGAGGAATCACCTAACCTCCATGAGAATGCTTAACTCATCAAGATTGCCTTTAAAAAGATCTAAAATTAAAAAAATTAAGAAGGCTTTGGCCATCTTTTTCTTAGGACAATACCTACATGACTGTTTTATTGTCCTGTTGTCCAAGTAAGAGTTTCCTTACATCTAGCAGAAATTTCTATACAGTTCATTTTAGAATAATAACTTTCTTCTTGTTTGAACTCCCATCATCAGTCACTAGCCAGAACTGTCCTCAAACAGTCCAAATACTTAAAAACACCCTTCAATTCACCCTGGAGCTACTTTTTAAGAGTGGTAAGCCTCACCTCGTCAGATTCCTTTTTTAGCCTTTAGCCAGCCTGCTTTCTCTTCTTTGAAAGCAGTTCGGTTTCACAGCTTTTTCAGCGTGCTGTCCAAAACAGGACACTTTCTTCCCTCTGACTAATGGGGATGAGAGAAGAAGAATTATGTTTCAGCCTTGCCTCCTCTACTTCTATTGATTTCTGCTGGTATCATATTGACTTTTATCACAATAGCACTGAATTGCTGATTCATATTCAGCATGTAGCTAACCACTAGCTCTCTTTCTATTTGATCTGTTCACATTTGCTTTTCTCCATCATGTAGTTGGGGTACCTGATCATTTTATCAGAGTATGCTACTGTGTACTTGCCTTTTAAAATATTTTTTAGCTGTTCCTACTAACCAAGCATTAATGTCGTCTTACAGCAAAATATGGGCATGTTTTATAAAACTCTATTATTGCTTTGGATCTTTAGTATTCTGATCTGAACACGTAGCTGATTTTGCATAGCTTTCCTCCAAAACCACATAACGTCTGATTTTATGTAGATGTAAACTATCACCCTTTGCTTCATAGCATGTTATGTACATGTAGAGATTGCATAGTAGATGCTGAATAAATATTTATTGATAGTTAATGACCACCGGCTGTTGTATATAGAAACCATTCCAAGTTCTTGCAGGAAACACTGATTTTTTAAAAAGCATGCTTTGGCCTGTCTTTCTTTCCTGTTTACATTTAAACAATAAGGATGAAAAACTACAAGCCAGAGGGCTTCTGTTGTTCTCAGTGAATAACTGAGATGGTGTTTTGGTGGCACGCTCATAAGGTTTGTGGAAATTAACTTCACACCAGGAACTCTGTATTGAAATAGATTGTTTAAGAATAATTCTTCTCTTTGAGAAGGGTGAGGGATTAATCTGCAGAAATGTTCATGCTAGAGCTGTGCATGTGTTGAAATTTGTCAGGGAGAAGATAAATGGGCCCTCCTTGAAAAGTAAATCGCACCATGGCTAATCCCTTGGGAAAGCTGGAGAATTGTTATGGGAGCAAAAGCGACCTCAAAAAAGAAGGCACCATCGCTGTTTACTTAGGAAGGAGAAAGATGGAGAAAAAACATGATCGTAAAAGGAGGTAAAAGTGTGCATGACTTTGAAAATGTGTTTACTCGAATATACACATGGGATGTAATTATAACTGTATTTGGATTTTTATCCTTGGGGAATCATTTGTGTGCTTTAAAATGAGAGTTGCACTTTGGGTTAATAGGCAAAATATTTAACGGCAGGGAGTCTAGGCACTGACCAATCAGAAGAGACCTGAGGGGAGGTGCCTCAGCCAGACCCCTGCCCAAGCGGCAGGTGTTAACCCTTTAGTTGCTAAGAGAAGATGGGGAGAGGTTGAAAGGTCACTCAAGATGCTCAGAGCAGTGTTATTTCCTAAAGTGTATGAAAATATTAATATTTTAACATGCAGGATGAGTGTTCTGGTGTATACCATCTGAATATCAGCCCTCATCCTAAGAAATGATTATCTAGTAATTTTACTGAAGAAATAATGTAAATTTCCTCAAACAGATGATATATAGCAAAGGAAAAGTCATAAAATGTCCATGGAATTTTGAATATACTCAATGTTGCCAGATTTAGCAAAACAAAACAAATAAAACAGAAAGCTAAAAAGACCAAAAAAGCAAGACACAGTTAAATTTGAATATCAGAAAAACAGCAAATAGGTTTTTTAAATTTTATTCTTATTTATTTTTGTATGAACATGATCTAAGAAATATGTGGGACATACTTATACTAAATATTATTCATTTTATTTTCTGATATTCAAATTTGGGAGTCCTGTATTTTATCTGGCAACACAAAATAGAATATATTTAGCAGGAAACGCATTGAGGTGTCCTCCTGAAAGTGTTAAATGAAAGAGAGTGTTCAGAGAGCCAAGCACATTGCACTCTCCTGAGCATACTTGATAGGAAGCTGCCCTGGAATTCCAATGATATGGCAAGAAATGCTAACTGTGGAGTTATAGAACCCTGGGCTACAAAGGTTGCACATAATAAGATACTTTTGAAATTATACTAAGAGGATACAAGGTGGCACATGCATTTAAAAGAGTTGCATTTTCCAACTAGGAAAAGCTAATTCAGTCTATCAAATAGCATCCATCAAGTGCCTATCTACCTGGGACACTGTGTAAGGTGTTTTACAAAGTGAGAAAAGAGACATGGCGGATAGCATTTGTCAGCCTGTAATCTAGACATCCACACTGAAATGGAAGCACGAAAAAGATAACAGAACAAACACTGATTAAAATTCTATAACCTTCCTATTTACCCTAAACAAGGAAGGAAAAAGTCTGATTTATAGAAGAAGGTTTTGTAAATCATTTATGATGCAGTTTTATCACATCCAAATGGTGGTATATACAACTGTTTACTAGGTTCAAAAATATCAGGGGTGCCAAAAAATTGTATACACATTTTAAGAGATGTTAAGGGATGTACGTTGTAGTCAGAAGTGTCTGGATGCTGATGGTAATCACTTTGAGCACTTCTTGTAATTGCAGAAGTCAAATGTGACTTGTATTCATCTTATTGAGTATTACAATTTTAATACGGTTTTTTCTTCTTAAAATGTGTATACATTTTTTTTGGCACCCTTTGTAAATGCTGTAGCAGGATTGCTTAAGCTCAGTGCTATAGGCATGTTGTATTGGACAGTTCTTCCTTGTAAACAAGGCTGTACAGTCCATTGCAGGCTGTTCAGCAGCGTTTCTGCCCTCTTCCCACCAAGTGCCAGTTGCACACTCTCTCCCAGTCATTCTAATAATCAAAACTGTCTGGAGACATTGATAAATGTTCTTTGGGGGGGGGGGGAATTGTCCTGAATTGAGAACTACCGGTTTAGGTAACTGCAGGAGACAAAGATCCTTAGCAACGCAGGTGGGGGGAAGGTTTCCTTCAGATTAACAAACGTGTCCATGAAAGAGCTAGTTTTAAACATTTGCTATGTCCAGAAAGCCATATTTAATCATCACCACATGTATCAAAAATACTATACCTGGTTCTATCACAGAGATTCTGGTTTAATTAGTCTGAAATAAGGTCTGGGCCACTTGATGTTTAAAAAAGGTTAACATTTTAAAATGCCCCAAGTGATACACTATTTTTTTTGTTTTTTTGAGTTGGAGTCTCACTGTGTCATCCAGTCTGGAGGGCAGTGGCATGCTCCTGGTCACCACAGCCTCGACCTGTTGGACTCAGGCCATCTTTCTGCCTCAGCCTTCCAAGTAGCTGGAACTACAGGCACACACTATCACGCCCGACTAATTTTCTTTTTAATTGTAAGATGAGGTCTTGCCAAATTTCCCAGGGTTGTCTTGAACCCTTAGTCTTGCCTTGGCCTCCCAAAGTGCTAGAATTACAGGCTTGAGCCACCATGCCTGGCCGTGATACACTCTTTAGAATCGTGATCCTCAAACCTTGGGGAGTATCAGAATCACCTGGAAGGCTTTGTAAACACAGATTGTTGGGCCCACTATTCTTGATTCCTGGGGTGGAGCAGAGAGTTTGCATTTCTCATAAGTGCCCAGATGTTGCTATTGTTTGGACACACCTTGAGAACCACCATTTTAGAGACCCAGTCCTGGCATGTCTCTGCCCCTTCACATTCATGAGTCTGAAGGACACAAAGCAGAGCAGGACACGTGGAATGGTGAACTGTAGGGGAAGAGCAGACCTGTGTGGTTCCTCCTTACTAAGCCCATTTCTGAATTTTCCCTTCTGCAGGCGGAGCACATTCAGCTGTTCTCCACAGAGCAGTAAAGCAGTCTGCCCCTTAACTAGCACCAGGTGACCAGTCTAGCTAAATTCTAGAATGTGATAAAGGAATCCAGCTGTGCTAATCCCATTCAAGCACTCCAGAGGTGGGTTGAGAATGAAGCAGACACTGATAAGGGATTCTCTATCTCCTAATTGGTTCTAACCTTGGATGGAAAATAGAAATTATTGATCAGGCCCCTCTCCCTACTGAGCATGTTTTAGTTCAGTCACTTGGGCTTCTGTCTCCTCCAGTGTTGGAGGGGAAATGGGAGGACCAGTCTCTGATGTCCCCACATAACTCTTAATAAAACATACAGTTGCTGTAGACCAAATAAAAGTACATACATTTTTGGGAAAGTAAAAATCTTGGGCTTTTGCGTTGTGGCAATATAAAATTTGTAAATGTTCATTAAGATAGAAAATAAAAACAAAAAGTCCCTTAGGAATTTTCTAGAATGACCCACCAGTATTAAATGTGTGTTTGCTGGGCCCTTTCTTTACCTTCCCCTCTGCTGAGCCACATTTGCAGACCTCACACTCTTAGCAAAGGCAGTTGGGATTCTGCCTCACACTTGGTCCCTAACTCACCATCGTGGTAATGTGCCTCATATTTTTTGTTTCTCCTCTATGGTTTGCCTGGTGATATTATAATTCCGATTAATCAGGTTAAAAGTTGGCCTAGAAGAGGGTCATGATAGCCCACTGATATTTGTTCACAAAGCACTGCAGTAATCTTTAAAGGAATTGCCTGTGAAAGTGCTATACATATTAGAGCTACCCATAAATATTCATATATTCATTGATGATGGATTGCATGAATAGAATAATGGACAAAGGTGGCTAAGAAAGCTAGTCTATTAAAAAAATTTGAAATACAACCCTTCTGTCCTATAAGTAGAACTTGAAAATTGCTGTGCCAAGGATATTTCTCATTCTCAACCTCGTTATTCTATGCAAATTCTGGAAGGCCCAAGGGAATTCCAATCCAGCCTCTTCACAAGGGACACTAATTTAGTTTAAGTCCTCCTCCTCCATGAAAGATCCCTAAGAGTGAATCACAAACCGAGTCAGAAAAATGGTAGAGTCTATGGTAAAGCATCTTATGATTGAATCCTAGCTCCAAAGAAATGAACCCTCTGAGCTGTGCTTTCCTATAGTTTGAGTGATGTATAACAATTATTTGTAAATACAGAAGACTCGTTCCTAGTGATAGCCAATAGTCCTGGATTTTGATTTATGTGAGTATTTCCTTCTTTTGATTATATTAAGTCCCACTTAGGTCTTTCTAGAAGTTGCTCTGAACTTCTAAATGGTCAATTCATCTTGGTATCAGAAAGAAATTCAAGGAGTGATTCATTCCAAAGTCTAACTCTAGGCAAGCTCTCCTTTTCAGGTTTCAAGAAAAAATGGCTGTTTAGCCTCTTTCCCAAGTTCTGCCAGATCCTATATTCACTCTTGTTAGCTGGATGTAGTACTTAATCACCTGTGCCATGAGGCCTCTTTCTTCTGACTAGCTTGTGGTGTTTAAACCAATTTTCTCTGTCTTATGGTGCTCAACTGCTTGACTGCTCCCTATGAATACACCTTCCCATTTTTGTGCCTGACTGGCAAAACTACCTGTTGCTTCCTGGTATATATATAATCTACTATTTTTCATAGATGATTATATTAGTCTGGGTTCTCCAGAGAAACAGAACCTATAGGAGATATGTATGTAAATATATTTATACATATATATATGTTATGTGTGTGTATACATATGTGTAATATATATTGTATTATATAGAGAGAGAGGAGAGAGAGAGAGAGAGAGAGAGAGAGAAGACAGAGAGAAGATTGATTTACTATACAGAAAAGTATAGGAGGAGGCTAAGAAGTCCCAAGATCAACTGCTGGAGATCCAGCAGAGCTGATGGTATAGTCCCAGTGCAAGTCCACAGACCAAGAAGCAAGGGAGACAGTGGCATAAGCTCCAATCTGAGTCTGAAGGCAGGAAGAGGTAAATGTCCCAGCAGGAAGACAGACAGAGAGAAAGAATTCTTTTTTACTCAGGCTTTTATTCTATCCAGGCCTTTAAGTAATTGAATGAAACCCACCCACACTGGGAAGAGCATTATGCTTTACTTAGTTTACCCATTCAGATGTTAATCCCATTCTCAAACACCCTTACAGACACCCCTATAAATAATGTTTAATCAAATATCTGGACATCCCATAGTTCAGTCAGGTCGATACATTAAAATTACCCATCACAATGACACAGTCTAACCCTCAAGCCTGTATGCTGTCCTTTGAATCTTCTAATACCGTCATGATCCTTGTAAGATGTGAAGACTGACACTGGCCACAGCCTGTAATGATACCTGGACCTGACTCAGAGGCAGGAAGGACTGCTTCCTAGCTTTGAAGAAGCAGATCCCTATTAATACAACCTGCCACCAGAGTGTGATAAAGTTGTGAACATGAAGAGAAAAACAGTCCCTGCTCCTTGCTCCTGTCTACCACTGAAGTAGTTTCTTTTAAATCCCTGCAAATCTGAGCAATCCTCTTTACTCCTAGATAGCCCCAACAGACCTGTATGTTTCAGATCTGGACAAAGGATTTTATTTGGGTGTTATTAATGATAACAATAATGATAAAAGGCTACTCTTTAACAAATTCCTACTTAATGCCAGGACTTCCAAATAACAATCCCAGTGCCTCCGTCATCCCACATGGTTGATATTTAATGCACCGCTCTCATGGATGAACTAAGGGACTTGGACAGGTGAGAAACTTACCTCGGACGAGTAATGGTTCTAAAGTACACATCCAGCCACAACTTCAAAGTCTTTTCTATTTTTCACTGCTTGCACAACCCTAGATTCAGCCAAGGAGAGGCAAATCCATTAAGTGGCCCAGGCTTGGTCAGCCCTGTCAAAGGGCACTGGATTGCAGGGACTATGAAAATAGGTCATATTAGATTCTGGGGAACTGCTGCAAACTCCAGCCCAGGTTCATAACTGGAGAGTTGATTTCCAGGGCTAAGAAACATCTCATTGATCTTGGCATCATCTACCCCATTTGACAAAATGTCTTCTACAAATATGCAATCAAAAGATATTACTTGATTGATTTGCTGATTGACTGATTGATTGATTGAGGGACTGGTGTAGGCCTGGTGTCATGATACTAACTCCTCTGATTCTGTTAGTGGATCAAATTAAACAAGACATCCTAGCATTTTATCTCTTCTGAGAACTAGCATGACATTCAGGGTATTTATAGTCTAGTCCTGTCATTGTCCAGCTTAGGTCAGTTGCTTAACACTCTAAGCCCTGGTTTCCTTTTTCAAGGAAAAGATAGAACTGGATGTGTCCTTTTTACCACAAACACTCTCTAGTTAGGTGACATAGTGAAGTTCTAAGAACTAGTATTAGAAATCCCTAGTTACATGGTGACCATATAGAAGACAGAGCTAGTGTCTCCAGCCAACCACTCCTGGCAGGAGCTTGCATCATTTATAAAATTGGGTCAATGCTGGTCACAAACCACCAACATTGCAACTGAGGTTTTAAAGAGGAAGTCATTAGGCCTGAACTGGAGGCACAGGTGACTGGAGGTGAACTCAGGTGAATGCTCCAACAGGCTGGGCAAGAAGGTCGTTGTCTCTGCTTCAAAGATTCCAATTGTTGTAGCCCCCAATTTTTGCCTTAGCAATTCCACAAGGCTTCAATTACCAGCTACAGCAGCATCTTCCAGAAGGGCCTTGATATAGAACTCTGCAAGTGCCAACTGAGTCTGTTTTCATGCAGTAGGCAGCGTGGTCCCTAGGCCGGAGCACAATGACCTGTGTTGCCCTCTGACTCCATTACTCACTGGCACTGAAATCCAGGTCTCAGTTTCTTTATCAGAAGAATGGAAACAGTAATAATAATAGTTTCGACCACCTAGAGTTACTGTGAGGCTCAAATGAGATATAAATAGTGTGTGACCATGGGTGGGTATTATCATTCAGTCCTGTGGCCTATTCACTGCTGATGCCACTACAAGAAACTGGTTTCATTGAGTGAGGACCCAAGACAAAGACACTTTTCTGATCCTCCAGCACTTCGACCTCTTTGAAAATCAATGCAGAATTCAGACATCCTATGAAATTAGCATTTAGGATATCAACATTGGAATTATTTTTCCCCCATTTTCAATGCAATCAGTAAACTTTTATAGCATGCTAACTTTATGCAAACTGCAAAGAAAAAGATGCTGAAGGTGCTATCAAAGAGATTTTTGGTTAGCGAGTTACTTCTCAAATGAGCACTTGTTTGTAGGTGTTATGGCTTGAATTGTGTGCCCCCCAGAAATGCATTTAAGTCCCACTGTCCAGAACTTAAAATTGTATCTTTATTTGCAAATAGGGTCTTTGCAAATTTAACCAGGTTACAGTAAAGTTATTAGGGTGGGCCCTAATCCAATATTACTGGTTTCCTGATAAAATGGGGAAATTTGGGTCCAGACATTCACGCAGGAAGAACACCATGTAAAAACATAAGATTGAAGTGATGTACTTAACAAGCCACGACACACCAAAGATTGCCATGAAAACACCAGAAGCTAGGAAGAGGCAAGTAAGAATTCCCTTATAGGGTTTAGACAGAGCTGCTGACGCCTTGATTTAAGACTCCTAATCCCCAGAACTGGGAGACAATAACCTTCTGTTGTTTTAAGCCACTCAATTTGTAGTACTCTGTAATGACTGCCCTAGGAAACTAGCACACTAGGCTAAAAGATAGAAGTGACCAATGAAAATGCAATGATATGTGTGCATTGATAATAATATACACAAAATCAGAGAGAGACACCCTTCGGGGAGAAAAAGATTTATGTATGAAGGGACATATAAGCTTCACTTTCTAGTGGACTTTCCATTAAACCTAAGATAAATATTGACTTATTGCTTCATCTCTGTTTTAGGGTCTTCAAAAACAATGGCCAAATAATGTGGTGCCATGCAGGAGTGATACCTGAGCCATTTAAAAACATTTAAAATAGGCTAGGCAAGGTGATTTATGCTTGTAATCCCAGCACTTTGAGTAGCAGATGTGGGAGGATTCCTTGAGCCTAGGAGTTCGAGACCAGCCTGGGCAACACCTTGAGACCTAATATCTAAAAAAGATCAAATGATTAACTGGGCAAGGTAGTGTGTGCCTATAGTCCTAGCTACTTGGGAGGCTGAGGAGGGAGGATTGTATAAGCCCAGGAATTTGTGGCTATGGCAAGCTGTGATCATGCCACTGCACTCCATCCTGGACAACTAAGACCCCCAATTCAAAAAATATATATAAAATTTAAAAACAATTAAAGAATAAGTACATTTTCAGTTGCCTTACACACATCTAAGATTTTCATGTTGTCTGACGTTGTTTATTGATCAAGTGCTAAAGTTGGTCTAAGTTTGGTTAGCATTCTTGCGTATTCCTATTGCCTGGTATTTAGGCTTCAGGTTACAAAAGGCAACCCACATGGAATTTCTGGACTCCTGTACCCACCTGGAGATCAATCTAGGAAGGTCAGGAGTTGCCTTCTCTCCGTAGACATCGGTGGCCTTGATTTCTGAGTTTTTACAGATAGGATAAGACCACATACCATTTTAAAACAAATTTCTTACATCTCTAAAGCATTTTCTTTAAGTTCAATGTTCACATCCAAACAAACACAGCTGGCAACACAACCTGATCTCAGACAAAAGGTCAGGGACATAGGAAACTAGAACTCGGGATAAATAAGCTTTCTAACCAAAAGTTATTATACAAGGGGGGTTGGCAAACAGAATTTACTTAGAAAGTATGTCTTCTTACATGTTTAAACTTCAGTCACTTTCAAAGTACTCTTCGCTTGATGCAATACACCTTTTTCTACTGCTCAAAACAGTTTTTGAGCCATTCATTTTGAAGCCTTTTAGTGCTTCTGCCATTTTTTGTTTCACTCTTCCACATCAGCAAAACATTTCCATTGCAGAACTTTTCTTCATCTGGGGAAACAAAAAAAAGTACCTCAGGGTGAGATCTGGTGAATAGGGACATGGGGATCATGGGGATTTGGACATGGGGATCATGCTGTTTTTGGTCAAAAACTGTTAATACTTAACATGGTATGGGTGGATGCATTCATAAATCACCCATCAAGAAATAGGCTACTGAATTGAAACAATCTCCAAGAAGAAATTCACTAAAGTTGAATGCAGCCTCTTACAACAAAGCTAGCTAATACACTGATGTTGATGGGTTCCTAAAACACTTACCTAGTGGGGAAGCCTGTACTACAAGGGGCTCTCCCTGCAGTAAATAATTCCGAATTTTGGGGGTCCCTCTTTGTATTTACAGAAAAGTACGCAATGTGATGAGTATCTCCTGCTTTTAAGATTAACTAACTTTAAACTTAATTTGAGTAACTATTATGCGTGAGAAGAATTTTATGCAACCTTGTAAAATTAAAAAGTTTCCTTGAGGTGGAACTATTGATTGCCGAATATTTTTTGATAAAGACTTTGTTATTTAAAAATGCATTCTGCAATTTTCTCCTGGGTTTTTCTTTGAGTCTGCAGAGAAAAGTTACCATCCAAGTTCAAGTTATTTTTATTGACCCTTACGTTATGGTGGAGTCAGATAAATAGAGTTTCAAGTCAAGTATTGCTGGGTACTTCCAGGCCACTTGGCACCTCAAACAGGTAAGCACTTTTTCTCAAAGTGCATTGTATTGATCTGACTTTGCTTCAACGTTTGACAATTATATGACATTTTAAGCATCTCTTTAGAATTTCCAGCTTTTTGAGGGTCAATTTCTACTCAGGGTTTTTATGGCTAGTCTCTTGTGACACCTATCATTCCACACATTTCAACCTCCATGTTAGCACTCATATGTTTCTTTAGTAGGCATTTTTGTCCATTTGTTTATCCAAGCTCATTCTTCAAACTGTAAATTTCTTCAGGTCCATGAGTGTATGTGTTGTTTCTTTTATGTCCCGGGGCTTTGTCCACAGGGCAGGCTCAACTCGTGTTACTATGGTAGATAACAAGCCTGAAAATGCTATACTACGGCCATTTCTGCCAAGGGGGAGGAGTCATCCATCCTCTTGTTCTTTGCCAGGCCCTTATATAAAGATCCCAGACCTCCATTTCCATGAGTTCTATGAAACACCTACTTTCCAATTTGCTCTCTCCTAAGAAGTATGTGTTTTCCACCATTTTTATTACTCGCCTTATTACAGAAGTAGAGAAGCGCTTGACTTTCTGGACATCCAGCCCACCATGCCTGGGCATCTTCCCTCATTAGCATGGCACAGGGTACAGGGGGGCGGGGATAGGAAGTAGGGATGAGAAGAAGCTGGATGGGTATTTCACCCGGTATCCTGAATGTTCAAATACTATTTCGCATGGAAATAGACTATGAGACAGAATAGAGTCCTAGTCCAGGATATGACATTTCCTCACTGCTTACCCTGAGTTAGTTGCTTAATATTTTGGAGTTTTAGCATCCTAAGATGTAAAGTGGGCAGAAGAATATACTCTGTTTACCTTATTGAGTGTGTTAATACACATGCAAGATAGAATTAATCTTAGACCAGTATAGCTATCATGAACAGGCCTTCAAGAATGTCAACATATTTTTAAAAAATTCATCCCATTATGCCTTGCTTACTTCTGCACACTTCTGACCAGGGTCTGCATCACTCACCACTCACTGAGGCTTCCTGGACTATGAAAGGGTCTTTTCCACCCAAGAGAAGAAGGTTTGTGCAGGATTGAACAGACACTCACGCTAATGGCAGGACCTGTGCTCATCAAGTCTCTACATTCATGAGATAATTTCGTAGAATGTATTAATACGACTTAAAATACTGTATTTTGAAAGTTTTTTCCCCCAAATTTAATAATTATTTCCTGGGGTGGGGGGTATCTTTCTAGCATTTTCCTGAGGATGTCTATGTTGTGGAATGTCCTCTGAAGAAAGAGCACATATGCAGCAACTATTAGGTTGAGCCATATAAAATCACACTATTTGCCACTTTTGACCCACAAAATGACAATTCCTATGGCTCAACCTCTGACATCTTTTTCATACTACTACAGTCGTCTGTAGGATACAGAGTCATGGTGTGACCCCAGTGCTCTGTAGTCATAACGAGAATAAAATTCTACTGAAAACTTCTTCTAGCTCTTACCAAAACAAAAAAGATTTTTTTCCCCTCTCCTTTTGCGGATCTGCCATATGTCTGTCTTTAATTTAAAAACAAAGACCATGAAGTGTAGCTGCAACGTGTCTGGCAGAAATCTGTTTATGTCTGAAATTAGTAAATATCAAGATGCCTCTTTACACTGACTGGCAAAAGCTGCAGAAGTAAAATGTGTAAACAAAAAAGAACTTCATGGTTAGGCGGGTGCACACTCCAAAGAGTATTAATTTGCATAACAAATAGATCAATATTCAGGAGATTATAAAATAACAATTACTGCTGAGTTGTTATATTAGGGTTTCTAACAAAAAACGACGTTTAAAAAGCAATAGTTTGCCTTACAAAGAAGTTCTTCTAAAGTCTTTATTTTGAAACAAGTTCTTAATAAAAAAAGAAACAAGATCTTTTTTACTTTTTAAAAGAGGTTTTAAATACTTTGCACTTTTCTTTAGAAGAGAGGCAGAAAAATCCTAGCCAAAATAAATAAATAATAGTGGTAAGTAATCTATAGTTAAAAAAAGAAAATGAGCCATTAATTTTTTTTTTTAAATCTGGGAGGAGGGATGAAAAATTGCCTGTTGAGTACAATGTGAAATAAGGAGGTGACAGAGCCAAGTTAAAGGTCAGACTTCATCTCTGATACACAATGCATCCATGTAACCAAAAACCATGTGTGCTCTTACAGCTACTGAAATTTGTTGTTGTTATTGTTTGAGTCAGAGTCTCACTCTGTTGCCCAGGCTGGAGTGTGGTGGCACACTCACGGCTACCTGAGCCTCAACCTGCTAGGCTCAGGCGATCCTTCTGCCTAAGCCTTCCAAGTAGCTGGAACTACAGGTGCGTGCGAATTTTTTGATTTGTTGTAGAGACAAGGTCTCGCCAAGTTGCCCAGGCTGGTCTCAAACCCCTGGACTCAGGCAATCAATCTTTTCACCTTGGCCTCCTGAAGTGCTGGGATTACAGACTTGAGCCAACACGCCTGGCCTAAAAATTTAAGTATATATGTATTGTATCTGTTTAAAAAATTTCTGCTGGGGAGAGTGTCTTTTCTCATCTGAGAAGAGTTTGGAGACCAGCGAAAAAGTGTGGAGTCATAGCGTGTCAGTAGCAGACAGCACACTCAGGCAGGGAAGACAGAGAAGTCATTACACATGAAGAAACTACAGCCTACTTATGCTAACAGGAAGGTAGACTTTGAAGCATCATCTGTAGTTTTGAAAGTGACTCAAGTGTTCCAGGTATTGTTTGCTCAAGCACAGTTTCTACTTGCTTGACATACTGTAAGTATTTAATGCCGGAAAATAAATATAGCTTTTCAACTTAGTGTATTTTTTTGCAATATATATCATAGTTTAAATGCTCTTACATTGAACTTCTAGATTTTTCAGTATTCTTTGACTTTGTGATCTTATGCATACGTTGCCTGAGCCATTTAGTTAAGTGTGTTTCTACATCTGTAGACCTGTTTTCAAAAATCTGTTTCCTGCTGTGACAAGAATGCTGTGAGTTCAAGGAGAGGTTCTATTTATACCAGTGTATCTGAGAAGATCCCTGTTAGAAAGAAATTCTTGGAACTGGAATGGCTTCATTTGTAGGCTAGTGGTTTCCCTAGTAAGGGTGGGAACTGGAAGGATGCGAAACGAGAAGACCAAGAATACTAACATCGGGTGCTTTCTGGGCTCTGGGAACTGGGCTGAAAAGTGAGGTATTCAGTTATACAGTGCTGGGATTACATTACATCAAAAAGTTGTAGATGTCACAATAGCTCCAGGTTTGAAACTCCCAGGACACCACACAAAGGGACACTGTATCTATAGATATGTGAAAGAAGCCTGCTCTAAGACTCCATAATTATACAGCCCATCTCATTAGGAGATGCAATTCTAATAAAATTTTACTTTTATAGTTAAAAATCTCTATTAAGTATTTTTAAAATATTTATGTTGTTTTATTAAATTGAGTACTACTGATACTTTTAGTGAAAACTCTATCCAGGAGAATGGTTTTAATACTTAAGGTCTCATAAAATATATTTTCTAATACTTAATGCCTCATTTTAAAATGTCCTTTAAAAAAGATTTTTTTAAAGTTAAAAATGTCAGTGTCTACGTTTTTGTGCTGTTGCAGAGAACTTGGATAGCATAATCAATGAAAGACTCTCAAACATTAAACACTTGTTACAGGAAGATAAAATTGTATGGGAAAAGAAGAATGGAAATACAATTTCAACAGGAATAAAGAATCACATAAAATTCGCAACTGTCTAGGAAGAAATGATTCAATCTATTTTTCAGTGGTTTCAGTGAATTCAATGGTGGATATGAAAATCACTGTGACATTTATGTCCTATTGAAAACAATGATAAGTTTTATTTTAAAATGTCAACATTATATCCTTTACAGCTATTTTCACTTACAATTAATTTAAGATGTCAGCTTGAAATGTATGAGGGGGGTACATAGTTTTCCAAACTTAGGGGCATTTTGTTTACCCTTTTTCTCATGTGTAGCCTCAAAGAAGAAGCCCCTGAAGGCTGAGATTTCAAAGAAGTTTAAACTTCAGTTTATCTTCTTTTAAGATTGAAAACCAAACAAGGCCGGGTGTGGTGGTTCAAGCCTGTAATCCCAGAAATTTAGGAGGCCAAGGTGAGAGAATTGCCTGAGCCCACGGGTTTGAGACCAGCCTGGGCAACTTTGCGAGACCTCATCACTACAATAAACCAAGAAAACTTAGCCGGGCATGGTAGCACGTGCCTGTAGTTCTGGCTACATGGAAGATTGAGGTGGAAGTATCACTGGAGCCCAGCAGGTCGACACTGGGTTGGCCATGAGCACGCCACTGTACTCCAGCCTGAGCGATGAGCAGGACTCCAATTCAAAAAAGGGAAAGAAAAGAAAACCAAACAGTGTTGGGATTACATTACACCAAAAAGTTGTAGATGTTACAATAGCTCCAGGGTTCAAAACTCCTAGGGTGCTACACAAAGAGACAACTTAATTGGTACTTCAATTTTTGGTCCGTGGCAAGGTAGGATAAAGATTCTGCATTTGCATACTGATGTCCACTAAGCACTTCGAGTCAAAGGGCAGTGTCCAGGTCCATACTGACACTTTCTGAGTATTTGATAAGTATTTTTGAAAATTTGGCCGAAGCATTCATTTCTTTATGGCCTGAAAACCTTCCCCTCCCCACCCCCGTGATAACTTCCCTGCTTGGAAACTCAGCTCATGGAATTAGATTTTTCTTTTAGATATTTGTAGATGATAATTCAAGCTTTGGCATTGTGCAAACTGAGTGTGTCATGTCCTTCTACCATCATGCGTTCTGGCATCCTTTTGGTGACTGAGTATCTCTTTTTCTTTATGAGACTGGTCATTGTCACATGTGGGGAAAAAAATTCGGAGGAGTCACTGCTGTTGTGACAGTTTCTCTACTCTTCCAGATGTCTCTGAAGATCTTAGCTACTGTCTGTAGAATCATATTGATCATAGTTACTCCACATTAGAAGATAACTAACATTTGGCCTTTGTGTCTTTCCAAGTCTTGATACTTCCATATCTTCATTCTGTGTCCTGTTTGCCAATATTTCGTATTCTGTCCTTAAAGTTACATAATTACTAGATTGATAGAAATTAATTAAAAACACAGAGCTGTCGATTCCATAAATGTTGTTGCTAGACCTGGTCTAATCCCGTCAGAATTACAATTCCCCTTTTGTTGCCAAAAAAGAAGTCTAAGATGCCATCACACACACAAAAAATCCTTTGAGGTCCTTGAATCACCAGATAATTAGGCATCAGACTATTATTCTACACCTCATCAACTACATTAGAGAGTTTAGCACATCTCCTACCTTAATTAGAAACTCCTGGTTTATGAATATGAAGATGATTTGATAGCATAACGCCAAAGGGCATGAACTATGAAAAAGCAATTGGGTATCAAAGACAAGTTTTCTATAGAACTGCTAACAGGCTGTTCTTCCCTTGCTTTCCATCACAAAGTCACATCTGAGTAAGCATAGCAGTAAACAGAAGCAAAAAAGTTAGAGTAGCTCCGATGTTCGACTGAAATGCACTGGTAGCCAGTACTAGATGTTAACATACTGAAATCATTTTGCACAGGTTGGCAAACAACCACTGGCCCAGTACCATGTGCACTCACCCCTACCTCTTTGCCTGGACTGCCTTGGCTTCTCCCCGGACCCCTAGGCCAAGCCAGGATCTGGGAATATTAATGAAGTGACTCCTTGGAGGGACAGCAGGCATCACGGATCCTGCAGCAGCACTTTGATCAGCAACATCTGTTCTGATTGGTCAGTACCTAGACCACCTAGTTACTAAATATTGTAGATATGATCCCTGGTTAAGAGAATCATTTTAGACACCTGAACTTAATCTTTGGCCCTTGGCCTTTTCCCTTCTTCGCAGAACTGTTGGGCCCAATTTTTCTCAGTTTGAGCATAGGAATAAGTCCAGGGTTGATAGCATACATTTGATGTATGCACATTGTCGTGCATTTGCCTCTCGTTCTTGGTCCTGTGTTTCATGATGGTGGTGTCACTGTTTTCCTACACCATAATTTCCTGGTGCACTTCACTGCTCCTTCATCACACAAGAAACTGTAAGGGTCAGTGATCTTCGGCGCCACCACTTCCATTTCCTCATTACAAAAATTGACCTTCTTTCTGTTGTTTGAAAGGGCTCAGGCCACTGTCATTCAGATTTCAGGACTGTTGAACAGTAATAACAGTATAGGCAGAACAAGCAACTGCCGTGGCAGCTGGGCATTGTACTCTCTTCCTGGAATCCATTTTGGGTCCCCTAGTATAGCCGGCAGGCACTGCTTGCAGCCATCCCCTGGCATTGTGTTTTACAGTAATTTTCTACTTGTCATTAAATCATTTAGCTGTATTAAAGCACTGTACTCTACTCTGTGAATATTTGCCAAGGTTCTTTTGCTTTCTAGGCAATTTCATGTTTATAACTCACATCTCAACTCCCTATGTACAACTAGCATCACAGAAAAACCAACTAGTTAGTAATTCCCATTAAACTACCAATTGCTTTCTCATCGTCTATGAATTTGGGGTGTGTGCGTGTGTGTGTATGTGTGTGTGTGTGTGTGTGTGTGTGTGTGTGTGTGTGTGTGTGTGTGTAATGAACATGGAAAATTCAGACATGAAAAAACAGTAAAGATAAGGACCAGACCTCTTTTCCTATAGGGTCTTCTACAGGGTGCTTCATCTGTTTGTTCCGTCGTGTCACATCTATGTTAATGCCATCAAAGCATTATTTCCTGCATGCCTAGTTGTTCTTTGAAGAGGAATTCTATAAATTGAAAGTAGGAAATTGGAATCCAAAATTATCATTGTTATTTGAGTAGGGGCCCGTTCTACTGCCCAGAATGGGGTGCAGTCACAAGACCAAGGCTCATTGAAGTCTAGACCTCCTAGGCACACGCGCTCCTTCTTCCTCAACCTTCCAAATAACCAAGACTACATGCATGCACCACCATGCCTTGCTAATTTTTAAATTTTTTTTTCTTAGAGATAAAGTCTTGCTATATTGCCTAGGCTGATCTGGAACTCCTAGACTCGAGCATTCCTCTCGCCTCAGCCTCCCAAATTAGTGGAATTACAGGCTTAAGCCACCATGCCCTGTCTCAAAATGATTATTATTAACTGAAAAAGAGTAACCTCTACGAGTTTAGCAGAAATTTCTGTCTTAATACTACAAATTATTTTTAGCACAAATCCAGTATTGTAACTTAGACATTCCATTCAGGGGAAGACAGTTTACTAATTCCTCATATTTTAAAAAGAAGTTGAATTGCTTCTTCCGTTCAGATGAATTAAAAGTCATAAACATGTATTTTAATGCTGTTCTTTTTGAAACATGAATTGCTGAGATTTTAGAATCATAGAATCAGGAACAATTATGCTTGTTTTTATTTTCTTGCATTTACCAAGTGTCTGCTACATGCCAATGGACTGAGTGGAACATTACAAAATCTTCCTCCTTTAAATAATTTACAAAAGGTGTTTGTTTTTTCAATAAAATGTTTCTTAAAGTGTTAATTTTAGAATTTATGTAGACTGAAACATGGGATTTAATTCAATGACAAATAATTGAGTTTTCATTATGGAATGTTGTGCATTCAAAGTCACTGATGGCTTCCGCCAGCTGAACAGCATGGAATGTAATTCAACTAAAAATTAGTTTCAAAAGAATTCTGACTTTTTATAACTTCCTGAGTCTTTAGCTAAAGGCTCAGAAAAATGAATCTCTTATGGCCAACTGCAACTTATGTGTATAGATAACTAATTTCATTTCAGATTCATCAAAAATCTTGCAGTTTTATGGTGGAACAAAGCTGAAACTTGCTAAAAAATGATTGGAGATTTTTAAAGCATAGTTCGTATATTTTCTTCTTTTTACATTAAAAAATGTTTCATAATTGCTAGTGTAGTTTGTTTTACCAGCACCTACTGTAAGGATTTGGTAATGACTATGCGAATATTACTTCTCACAGAGAAACATCTTTTACACGAAACCTTTTTTACATAAAACATGTTAAACTGTGTTAAAGTGCATGAGAGCTCAGCTTAGGCAATTCTGAGCACCATTAGCATCTCTTATTTGAAATGGATCTTTTTTTTTCTTCTTTTTTTGAGTTGGAGTCTCACTCTGTCGCCCAGACTGGAGTGCAG
>NW_007249324.1:571366-593659 GCF_000164805.1 Carlito syrichta | reverse complement strand
GGCGATCCTTCTGCCTCGGCCTTCCAAGTAGCCAGAATTACAGGCATGTGCTACCACGCCTGGTTGATTTTTTGATTTATTGTAGAGATGAGGTCTCGCTGCCCAGGCGTGTCTCAAACCCGTGGGCTCAGGCAATCCACTCACCTCAGCCTCCCAAAGGCACGGGATTGCAGGCTTAGCCACCGAGCCCAGCTTGAAATGGGTCTTTAGAATAACAAAAATATAATAATTTTGCTGAATAAAAAACAATTAATTATGCAATCCGAGGAGAGGAATAAGGAACACAGCCCAAGAGGAGACATGCGGGTGTGCAGATGCAGTGCAAGAAGAAACAGAAGTCACACATCTCATATTTCTAGGAGAATAGTTTCTTTCATTTATTTATTTATTTATTTATTGAGTCAGGGTCTCACTCTGTTGCCCAGGCTGGAGTGCAGTGGCACCATCACAGCTCACCCCTGCTTTGACCTCCTGGGCTCAGGCGATCTTTTTGCCTAAGCCTCTTGAGTAGCTGGGACTACAGGTGTGTGCCACCAGGCCCGGTCAATTAAAAAAATTTTTTTTGTAGAAACAAGTTCTCCCTATGTTGCCCAGGCTGGTTCCGAACTCCTGGGTTCAAGCAATCCTCCAGCCTTGGCCTTCCAAAGTGCTGTGATTACAGGTCTGAGCCACCAAGCCCAGCCACCGTTTTGCTGTTGTTTGTTTGTTTTGTTAAGTAAAGGGAATGCACAGTACATCTTTGCATCTAGATTTGGTGCTCAGCTTAACCCTCACCAAGGATTTGGAAACAGTTTATCCTGTAGCCAGAATCATAATTTTTCCCACACTGATGTGTGCAGTTGGTGGAATTTCCTGACCAAGGCTTTTGAACTGCATGTAGATGAGGCAGGTCAACCTCCACATCTTAGTCACAGACTTTGTCACAATGATTGGTGGCAGCAGATAAGATTGCAATGGGCTCTAGCAATGCCAGTCTGAAACCACTTCCCTCGGCTGATGGAAGCAAAGGAAGGGATTCTCCGTAGACCCTGCTCCTTTAATACCATACCCATAAAAGAAGAGAGTCCTCTCAGGGAAAGAGTCCTCCTGATTTTTAGGTAAAGATGTTGGCTCTGCCCAATGTAAACATTTCTAAGGCTGGGTCTTTTTGGATTCGAAATATCTATCCTCATTTATATATGATCAAAAGTGTGTTAATTAGTTTAAATTTATTTAAGATAAAAGTATCTGCTGTTGTATTGTCTCAGAAACTGGTTATCAGATGTTAACTAATAATATAACTTTCTAAAAAAATTCTGAAGGCCAAGTTGTTTTAAATTTGTCATTTTAAAAAATTATTGTGTTTTAAGTGACCTGTATAGCTAGGTTTGCCTGAACAAAGAAGGGGATATTGTGGTTCCCAAAATGGAGGAAATAATTACATTAAATTAAAGGAATTTGAAAGGTGGAAACACAGATTGACTTCTTTTTTTTAAGTGGGTATGACCAGAAATTTGAGATAATAGAAAAAAAATCTTGTATTATATTGTCAATTATCTTGACATAGCAACTTTCTGCAGAAATAGTGAAGAAAAAAAAAATGCAGAGATGATGAACAAAACTATCCAATAATTTGCACATTTGTAAATTTGCTTTTTTTAGTCATGCAAAAACAGACAAAACCAAACATTTCTAGCCTATTTATGGACAGAAATAACAAGGAAAATTGTTTCTTGTCTTCAGTCTAGTAGGGGGTGGCAGGCACAGACAGGAGGCAACGTGATAAGAATCACGGTGAGGAATATGGTAATCAGTTACCCCTGTGTTTGAGGAGCATGGAGAACGTCCAGAACAGGGGAGGCACATGTGAATGACCTGGTGACCTGGTAGCTATCCCACCATGGCATGGCTTCCCTGAGTAACTTGGGAAGCGTCAACTCTCTCCACGCCTCATTTTTTCCTCCAACATTATTCATCTTCACTCATTTGTTAGTCAAAGGAATATTTTACACAAATTGATGAGCTGTCTATAAGTACTTTGAGCTTTTTTTTTTTTTTTAAAGGACAGGGTCTTACTCTGTTGCCCAGACTAAAGTGCAGTGGTACAATCATAGCTTACTCTAGCCTCAAACTCCTGGGCTCAAGTGATCCTCCCACCTCAGCCTCCCAAAGTGTTGGGATTATAGGCATGAGCCATCATGCCCAGTGAGCTTTTAGAAGAAATCAATCAATACATAATTAAGTGGCATCTTATGACAGAGCCCTGCTTTGGGAAGGTGTGAGAAAGAAGAATGGATGTTTTAAGATGATAACTATGAGGTCCCAGAACATTCCTTCTTTCCTTTTACATCTGAATAATAATGAAATCAATCTTCCTATTCAAGTGAATACAGCAAGACATAAAACATACTTGTGAGCCGGGCTCGGTGGCTCAGCCTGTAATCCCATGCCTTTGGGAGGCTGAGGTGAGTGGATTGCCTGAGCCCGTGGGTTCAAGACCCGCCTGGGCAGTGAGACCCCATCTCTACAATAAATCAAAAAATCATCTGAGCATGGTAGTGCGTGCCTGTAATTCTGGCTACTCGGAAGGCTGAGGCGGAAGGGTCACCGGAGCCCAGCAGGTTGAGGCTGTGGTAGCCGGGAGCAGACACTGCACTCCAGTCTGGGCGACCGAGTGAGACTCCAACTCAAAAAAAAAAAAAAAAAAAAAATACTTGTGGTTTGGATTCAAATTCTCATGAAAAATGCAAATGAGAAATCTGTTATATAAACAGGTCAAACACAAGCCATAGTTTTTCTGTTGTTCAACCAGAGTTTAGAATACATCTCTTTTGATGTTTTATCCTGGAAGAACTGTATATTCTGGGGACAAATTGCGAAACTCAAAAAGTGGAAAAGATCTTCTGGGAATTACTTCTATAAAGGAGAGCTGAGTTCAGGGCCGATGGCCTCTCAACACATTATTGGGCGCTAAGAGCTTTAAGGGCTGACATTTACCGTAGGCCTAAACCTTGTGCTAGGCATTTTGTTAAACGTTTTAAATACACTATCTAATTCAGTCCTCATAACAGCCCTACAAGTTAGACACTGTTATTATCTGCATTTTGGAAAGGAGAAATTGGGGCATAGGTGGGTCACTAATTTGCCAAAGCCACCCAGCAGCTCGTAAACGTGGAGGTCCTGTCACACCTGAGAGCTACCTGACTTGGCACCCTTGCTCTTAAACACTATGTATCTTTCTCATTCTTCAGGTAAATTCATAGCCAATGGGAAAGGCTGACCTTTATAGGTCTCTTGCTTCACTGGCCTCCCTTTCTTTCATCCTTCCCCAAAAATATTTTTCTAGAATGAAAGGAAATTATAACACTGCCTCTGATGGGTCAGACTCATAAATGAAGTGATGTCAATTCTTTTGTCAATCATTTGTCAATAGCACAATGAATGTTACACAAAACTGCCTAGAGCCGACCCAGACTTAAAGCATCACTGTTCCAAAATAAAATTTTCCCATCAATAGATTCAAACCCCATTGTATAAAGTCGCTCTCATAGGCTGCTGGGAAAATGTTCAGTAGCCATCAGGAGATATCTGCGCTATTGGGCAAATTAGTTGTATTGCTTTCTACTCTGGAGAAATTTGGGCTTCAGAGAGCTAAGGAATAGCTTTACTGCTAGTCAATTAAGTTTAGCCCAAAGCTGCTCCCTTGCATATTTTTGGGTTCTTAGAGCTTTCTCCTAACCTTTCACAGGGTGAACTGTAACTTAGCTGGATGTGTATACAGACTAACCCACGCTGTGCCAATCAAGATTTTTGGCCAATCAAAGGGGGCCAGCTGTTCAAATCGGGTTTCAATAAGGCAAACGCTGAAGTGTAACTAATCTGGCTGTGTGTGTCTGTACCTCACTTCCATTTTCCATAGTTACTTTTTTTTTTCCTGTCTGTAAAGCTTCTTCCACTAAGTGTCTATGTCTTAGTCTCTCTGAGCCTACTCTGGTTCCGAGGTTGCCCCATTCATGAGTTATTCTTTGCTCAGGTAAACTCTGTTAAATTTAATTTGTCTTACATTTTTACTTTTAACACTGCTGATACAACTGGGTTGGAGGCCAGGCACAGTGGCTCATGCCTATAATCCCAGCACTTTAGGAGGCTGAGGTGAGAGGATTGCCTGAACCCACGAGTTCGAGACCTGCCTGGGCAACTTGGCAAGATCTCATCTCTACAGTAAAAATAAAATTTAAAAAATCAGTCCAGCATGGTGGCGTGTGCCTGTAGTTCCAGCTACTTGGAAGGCTGAGGCAGAAGGATTACCTGAGCCCAGTAGGTCGAGGCTACGGTGGCTGTGCCACTGCAAGACAGAGACTCCAACGACAACCAAAAAAAATCCAGAAAACTGGATTGGAGAATGTGGCTTGGACTCCAAGCCTTCCTAATACTCTCCATTCTCACCACCCCAAACAAACTAGCCAACAAATCAATAAACAAAGACATTGGAGAGTGTAAGGTCTTTGATCCACAAAATTCAACTGTTCATTCTTTCAGAAGACGTTGTCTTTATTTTTATATATTGCCTTCCTTTCCTTTTCATCCTGCCCTAAAGAGAAGACTGCTCACCTGATTGGGAGAACTGAAAAGAGATTCATTTGCAAGCAGGTGGTCTTCAGCTTTACCCGGAGCTCACCTGCCATAGGCTAAGCCCATTCTTCTGTTTTTTGTTTGGTAAACCTAGCTGGGCCAGTGGGACTGGTCTTGTTCTTCAATCTCACTTAAATGCTAATAAAGCTGATATTTCCATCCCTGTTTTTTCTGTCTTCCAAACTGCCCACAACTTGAAGAAACTGACACTGAATAATTGGCACTTCCTTCAAAAGCCCCAGCAGCCTCAAGGACACACCAAGAATGCTTTCCACTGGGCAGAAGAGTAGCCTGGGCAACTTGGTGAGACCTCATCTCTACAATAAATCACAAAAACTAGCTGGGCGTGGTGCTGTGCATCTTCCAAGTAGCTCTTCCAGCTACTTGGAAGGAGGAGGCAGAAGGAACACCCAAGCCCAGCAGGTCGAGGCTGCAGTGGCCATGAGCGTGCCACTGCACTCCAGCCTGGGTGCACTCAAAAAGAAAAGAGTAGCCAGAGATACTGCAGTGGGACAGTCACAGAGTCAACTTCGCATCAAATCATATTCCTAAGACCAGTCAAAATCAATATCTGCTCTACATGTTATTCCCTCTTGAAAATGCTCTCTCCTGATGCCCCGGAAGAATTATCCACAAGGCCCAGCACCCCAAGCCTGGGCCTTCACCTCCCAAGGAAAAGCAGATTGGTTTTGTTAAGGGCCAAGTTCCAAGTGCCTCGTGAAATCGTTTTCACGGTATCTACTACTTCCCTACCGCTTATCTTTTCTTCCCCCGTTACATATGTGTGCATTTTGAGTGTGGTAACCAGATAGATTTAGAAAAAAAAAATCTTGGCCTGGAAGCTGTGACAGGACACACTGTAAGTACAGCTGGCAGCGTGGTGTTCCCAATTCACCACAAAGAACATATGAACTCTTTGTACCTGACACTTTACACAATATGCTCCCTGGCTTTAAGAAAACATTATTTCATGTTCTTACTCTAATCAGTCTTGTCTGCCAGCTTGGAGAACTGAGAGGTTCATTGTTATATGCAGCTGTCATTTGTTCCATCTCTAAGCTCTCTCTGCCTTCAATATCTTTGTGGTATTTAGTGAAAGTAATTTTCAGTTGGAAATCTTCTGCCCTTTCAGTAAGTGCAAGTATAGTACTTCATCAATGGCCAAAGAATTCCGAGCTATCTGGAATGTATCAGAACAGTTGATAAAACCTCACGGAGCAACCTATGATAGTACATCCCATCATAAATTAAAAAAAAAAAGGCAGAAAGGGCCTTTGTCAGTGTTTATCTGAAGCGCTTTTATTCTTTGCCCTTGATTTCCTCTTCAGAAAATTGATGCGCCCTTAAATTGAAGCAAGAGGCTTGACAGGTGATGGTTAGTGTGATAACTGCTCAGATTTCATCAGCCAGTGTTTTTCTGGTGGTGCAATTGTCGGAACTTTCAGCTAGATTACCTGTCATCCACTACATCAGATAAAAGAGGCAGGGTTGAAAGACGCAGTTTTGCCACTGTACCTTAGAGGAAATGAAAAGTGCAGGTGTGGTAACTGTAGCAAGGAAGAAGTACAATTCTTTTCTAATCAGGCTATTTCTTAGAGAAAGTTGGTGCCTAAATTGGCAGCCAATGAGCAAAATCATGGCTACATTTGTATTGTTAAATTTATGAGGGAGAAACGAATAGTCAGTCACATGGCAAGTAGTGCTATCAACATCCCTTCCTGATCCTGGCTTTATCTGTTCTACATATTAAAATAGTCACAGATTATTTTTAGTTACAAAGAGAGTCTTCCTATTTTGAATTCATCTGAATATCCTGATGTTGAGCTTATATTTTGTTCTGCTGTTAAGATGTTTGAAACCATAAAGGGAGGCATTATTCTACAGGAAGTTTTATAGGAAAACTTTTCAGTTAAAAAACAAAAATGGAAATAGCGCTTGTGAGAATAATTTTGCAACAATTTTTTTTTTTTTGAGTCAGGATCTCACTTTGTTGCCCAGGCTGGAGTGCAGTGGCATGATCACAGCTCACTGCAGCCTCAGACTCCTAGGCTCAAGATAGACTCCTGTGTAACCTCCTGAGTAACTGGGACTATAGGCATGTGCTACCACACCTGACTTTTTTTTTTTTCTTCTCTTTTTGAATCAGAGTCTCACTCTGTTGCCCAGACTGCAGTGCAGTGGCATGTTCATGGTCACCACAGCCTCGACCTGCTGGGCTCAGGCTATCCTTCCATCTCACCCTTCCAAGTAACTGGAACTACAGGTGTGCGCCACCATGCCTGGCTAATTTTTTTTGGCTTATTGTAGAGATTAGGTCTTGCCAAGTTGCCCAGGTTGGTCTTGAGCCACTAGACTCTGGCAATCCACTGCCCTCAGTCTCCCAGAGTGCTGGGATTATAGGCATGAGCCACTGCACCTGGCTATTTTACTTTTTTTTGTAGAGACAAGTTCTTGCTATATTGCCAAGGCTGGTCTCAAACTTGTGGGCTCAAGTGATCCTTCCGCCTCTGCCTCTCAAAGTGCTGGGATTACAGGTATGAGCCAATGCACCAGGCCACATTTAAAAAAAATTTTTTAAAGCAACATGGGGTGATAAATCAGTAGGAAAGTCCCTGACAATAAATATGTGTTTTTATTTGTGAGGTGATCTTGTACAATTTTTCCTAAACTTCAGGTTGAAAAGAATGAACTCATTCCATCTTTTTCAATCTGTCACATCCTCAGAATAGAAACAAGTATTTGAATAGCTATCATATGACCAATGAAAAATTTTTCTCTGAAAAAGATAGCAGCACCTTCCTTCTTGGTAAGATGGGAGAGAGCTATACACTTTGTTACCTCATTAGATAAGGTCCTTTAGAATTTTCACTAGAAGAGATTTATTTTCAGAGTTGTCTACAATTGCCCGTGATCCTTTATTTTCCAGGGTGAAATTTAGCATCCAAATCTGGCTGTCATACAAGGAACAATTGTTTGTTATTGAGGCAAAGTAATGATTTTCCACAGCACAGTCACACACACACACACACACACACACACACACACACACACACACACACACACATTTAGATTTTCCCATTTTAATGTAATACACATACTCATCAGGGTAGATCTTACTAGAAAATGGCTACTTCAAGGTATGAGAAGCCTCCTGCTCAGGTGAGTTCAGTATACATGGGTCTTTACTAAATATCAATCAAATATGAGCAGTTGATAGTTACCAAGCCATTTTAAAAATTTCCCTTTTTCTTTTTTTTTTTCATCTGGAGGTAGTTTGCTATACTAGAGAGCAGATCGAGCTAGGAAGGCCAGCCCTGCAGCATAGCCAAACATTCGGGTGTCTCTGAGAGAAGAGTCTAAGATCACGTGCAGCAAACTAGTATCATTGTTTACTCCCAGGAGAGTGGCTGGGGGAAAGAAGACAGGCAGATTATTACCTTTTTCTTTATACACTTCTGTATTGCTGGACTTGAGTTACTTTTGTAACTAAAAATGATACTAGGAATAATAAGATAGAAAATGTTTAAAGTATATCTAGTTTTAGGAATTAATATCCTAGGTTTAAATTCTGGCTCATCTACTTTCTAACTGTGCGATTTGGTGCCAGTAATTTTTCTTCTTTGAGCCTGTTTTCTCATCTGCAAAGTGGGGATGTTAATAATATTGAGATTATAAAATTCTTGTGAGGATTTAGTTATATAATCCATGTGAAATGTTCTGTATCTAGAAAGGACCCAATAAATACCAACTTTTTGGAATAAGGTCTATAAAAATATCATTAATGAGATACTAGATGTCTCCCTTGAGTAAAAAATGATAATTTTTCTGAGTCTGCTTTTATTTCCTTCACAAAATGGTTAGATTAGAAGTGATGGTTCTAAGGCCCCTTCCATTTTAAATATTTTGTGATTCCATTTAAGGTGCAGTTGGATAGGTGTATGCATGTTGATTTCACAACTTGAAAAGACTCAAGTTGAGATGTCAGTCTACCATATATCTATTTCTTCACTTAGTCAAAATCCCTACCTTCATGTCTTGAAAACATAAAGCCTCTTACCATTCATGAAACTTAAAATGCATTCTCCACACTGTGAAAAAACCCTTCCCAAATCCAAGCATTTTCAATCCTGCCCTTGGACGTGTGAGCTCATTTGGGTCAACCTCTTATTATAGTCCATACAGTTATATTGGCATGGAGTTGGCCATATCTTGAGCTAGATCATTCCATGATCTGTTGACAAAAAGTATTAGAAAGCTCTTTTTTATGCAGACTGAAATCAAGCTTCCTCTTACTTCTATCTGCTTGTCCTAGCTTGGTGTTTCCAGAGCTGCACAGAACCTGTTCTCTCTTGTTTCCATGAGATGTCCTGCCAAGCATTTCAAATTTGCTTCATTCTCCCTTCATTATTCTGGTTTCCAGTTTCACTGTCCACTAGAGATCACTCTCCATTGAGAGTAAAATAAGTAATACGTGGCCCTTTGCCATTCCTCTAAAGTCACAGTTGCAGACATTTGGCCTTTCTTCTGCACAGACCTTGAAGTACTCTTAGAACACATCACGTTCAATCACAGTTCTACTCCAGAAAGTCTCTGATAAGGATCAAATATAGTGGGACCATTGTGCCGCATTCCATATTTCCATCTAAGAGTATGTGTTGTTTGTTTTATTTTGATAGTGTTCCTCAGATCTCTCAGCATAAAAATCTTATTTGAAGAAAAGGAAAGAAGATAGTTTGGCCACTTTGGTTTTAGTGAACCCATTCTAGCTCTTGCCAATCATAATTTAAAAAAAAAATGTATGCACAGCCACCTGACTAATGATTCCTTTCAAGATATTTTCTTGCTGGAACATGTGGACATTCACAGGCAAAAATAAATAAATAAACCTTGATCTAATTCTCACAACTTCTACAAAAACTAACTCAAAAGAGATCATGGACTTAAATGGAAAATGCAAAATGATAAAATTCTTAGAAAAAAATACAACAAAACCTCTCGGTCCTGGGGCTAGGCAAAGGGTACTTAAATTTTACACCAAAACCATGATCCATAAAAAGAAAAATTGACAAATTGAACCTCAATAAAATTTGAAAAAGTTTTGCTCTGTGAAAGTTCCTATGAGAAAAACGAAATATATTGACTGCAGACTGAGATAAAATATTTACAAATTATACATTTGACAAGGGGCTTTTGTCTAAAAAAATATAAAGAATTCTTGAAACTCAATTGCAAAAACAAGACAATTAGAAAATGGACAAAAGACATGAAATGAAATGCTACTGAAGAGAATATACAGATGAAAATTAAACACATTGAAAGATGTTTAACAACATTAGCCATTAAAGAAATGAAAATAAAAACCACAATGAAATTTCACTATGCATCTATGAAAATAGCTAAAGTAAAATGTAATGATAACCCTAAAAGCTGGTGAGGATGTAGAGAAACTAGATAACTCATACATTGGTAGTGGGAGATTAAAATGGTAGTCACTGTACAAGAAGAGTATGGCAATTTCTTACAGAACTAAACAAATACTTATACGACTTGTGCATTTATCCCAGAGAAAGGAAAACCTAAGGTCATGCTAAAATTTATACATGAAGATCCAATAGCAGTTCTATGTGTAATAGCTGAAATCAAGAAGCAACCCAAACGTCCTTCAATGTATGAATAGTTAAATGATCTGTGGTGTATCTATGCCATGAAATACTACTCAGCAATAAAGAGGAATGAACTATTGATACAGCTTCCTCTGAAGTGTGATGTGGGTTTCAGCCAATGGGATAAAAACATGCATGTCCTTAAAGAGCAGAAATATGCCTTCCCATCTTCCTGCTGGCTGGAATGTGAAAGTGATGACTGGAGTTCCATGACACCTTGGACCACATGGTGCAAGCTATGTGTAGAGGTTGGCAGAGCTACGGATAGGAGAAACTTGGGACCCTGATAATTATAGAACTGCTACACCAGCCCTGGGTTACTCATCCCCGGATCTCTTTATTTCAGACAGAATTAAGCAATTTGTGGAAGTCATCTTTAGTTTGGATTTTCTGACACACGCAAGTAAGCAAATATAAGACCCACATCCAAGCAACAGAAAGAAGGGCAGTGTCACTGGGAACAGTGGCAATGAGAGAGTTGCATAGGATGGAGCCAAAGAGGCGGCTGAACCAGTGTAAGGAGTAGGATTTTATTCAAAGTGTAATGGAAAGCTGTCTTTTTCTGTTCACTCTGCTGTAACAAAATTCTATAAACTGGGTAGCTTAGAAACAGGGATTTTTTTTTTTATCCTTCTAGAGGCTTGAACGTCCAAGATCAAGGTTCTGGCACATGGAATGCTATTGCCTGGTTCACAGAAGTTATCTACTTACTAAGTCTCCTCATGGCAGAAGGGATGAATAAACTCTTTTAGGTCTATTTTTATAATGGCACTAATCCCATTCATATGAGAGTTCTATCTTCAGGAACTAATTGCCTCCCAAACCCCCATCTCTTAATACCACCACCTTGGGAGTTATGATTTTAACCTAAGAATTTCGTGGAGACACGAATTGTTGGATTACAGCAAATGGAGATGTGGTGTTAATGAAAGTGTTCCAAGCAGAGGGAGTAGCACGGGCAAGAGCATAAAGGCATTCAAGGAACTGGAAGTTCATTAGTGATGAAGAAAAGAGTGAAGGGAGGAGCGTGGGAGTTTTTGTAAGGTGTTGACTACTGAGGTCAGAAATAAAGATGGACAGATGAGCAGGAGTCAGGTTTTGGAAGGGACAGTAAGGAATTTGAACATCATCCTGAGAGTAAGGGAGAGTCATCAATTTTTTAAGCAATGATGTGAATTAATCCTAAGAAGTTATAGGAAAGGACATGGGCTCTGGAGCCAGACTGCCTGGGTTGACATCTCAGATCCATCACTTTCTAGTGATAGAATCTGGAGAAGTTATGTAGGTAACGGGTTCCTTGATTTCCTTATTTGGAAATGGAAAGAATGATGGACTCTACTTTATAGGATTGCTGTGGAGTTTCAATGGTTTTAAAGTGCTTGGAATAAGCCCAGTAAAGTTAACTATGGTTATCAGATTTGAGAAGTTAGAGGGAAAAGTGAGACAGCTGTCATAAGAAGAAATAAAGATCTCAGTAAAAGTAAATTCATAGATAATTATGAAAGCTAATACTTTTGTAACAATAATTTGTAACTCCAACTTTTTGTTTTCCTAATTATTTAAGAAATAAATATATTTTTCAGCTGGGTGCAGTGGCTCCTGCCTCTAATCCAAGAACTTTGGGAGACCCAGGCAGGAGAATTGCTTGAGGCCAGAAGTTTGAGACCAGCCTGGGCAACATAGTGACACCTCATCTCTATTATTAAAAAAAAAAGGTTGTGCATGGTGGCGTGTGCCTATAGACTCAGCTACTTGGGAAACTGAGTCAGAAGAAGTACATGAGCCCAAGAAGTCAGGGCTGCAGTGAGCCGTGACTGTGTCACTGCACTCTATCCTGGGCAGCAGAGTGAGATCCCGACTAAAATGGATGATTTTTAAAAATCATCAATCTAAGTATTTTGTGACTTTGGTTTGTAACTCCATATTTTGTTTTCTACATAATTTAAGAAACTAATGCATTTAAAAGAATTATTAGTTTACATTTTGGGGCACACAATGTATAAAGATGTAATTTTATGATAATAACCCAAAGGGGAGGAAACCGAACTGTAAAGGAGCAGAGTTTTTGTATGTTATTGAAGTTAAGCTGTACAAATTCAAATTAGGGTGTTATAACTTTAGAATGTTAAATGTAATCCCCATGGCAACCACGGAGAAAAATAGCTACATAGTATACAAAAAAGGAAATGAGAAAAGGAATTTAAACATTTCACTACAAAAAAAAATCAACTAAACCCAAAGACAATAATACAGGAACCAAGGGACAAAAAACTCCATATGGGCTATAGAAAACATAACAAAATGACAGAAGTAAGACCTTCCTTATTAGTAATTATTTTAAAGGTAAACAGATTAAACTCCCCAATCAAAGACAAAGATTGACAGAATGGATAAAAAATACAATCCAACTATAAGCTCTTCATAAGAGACTCACTTTAAATTCAAAGACACAAATAAAAACATTAAATTGTAAAAAACCAAAGACACAAATAGATTAAACATGAATCTTCAAATGAATGGAAAAGATATCCATCAAATAACCAAAATATAGTAGAGGTGACTATACTAATAGCAGACAAAATAGATTTTAAATTTAAAAAGTTTACAAAAGACAAAGAAGGACATCATATATCAATAAAAAGAGATTCAGCAAGAAGATATAACAATTATAAGCATTTATGCAATTAATGACAGACCATCAAAATATGTGAAACAAAAACTGACATGATTGAAGGGAGAACCAGAAAATTCTGCAATAATAATTGGAGACTACTCCCTTTCAATACTCCTTTTTAATTATGGATAGAACAACTAGATAGAATATAAGTAAGAAGATAGAAGACTTAACACAATAAACTAACTAGACCTAACTGACATATACAAAACACTCTCCCCATCAACAACAGCATACAAATTCTTCTCAAATGTGCATGGGACATTTTTCAGGATAGAACATATGTTAGGTTACAAATTGTCCTAAAGAATTGTAAAAGATAGAGATCATACAGTCTTTTCTGACCACAATAGGATGAAGTTAGAAATGATTAACAGAAGTAGAATGGAAAATTCACAAATTTGTGGAAACTAAACAGCATACTCAAACAACTTTTTCTTTGGTCAAAGAAAAAGTCAGAAGAGAAATTAAGCATTATTTAGAGACAAATGAAAATGAAAACAAAACATATAAATTGTATAGGACACAGCAAAAACAATGCTTAGGGAGAAATATATAGTTATAAGCACTTGCATTAAAAAAACAAAAAAGATCTCAAGCAACAACATAACTTTACAACTTAAGGAACTAGAAAAAGAAGAACAAACTAAACCCAAAGCTAGCAGAAAGACGAGTATAATAAAGACTAGAACATAGAAAAATGAAATCAAGAGCAGAAAAATAAAAGAGAAAAATCAGTGAAAGCAAAAGTTGTAAAAAAAATTAACAAAATTGATAAACCTTTAACTAGATGGACTAAAACAATCAGAAGATTAATACTTTTAAAATCAGAAATGAAAATGGGAATATTGCTACCAATTCCAGAAAAATAAACATATTATAAAAGAGTGTTATAAACAGCTGTATGCTAACAAATTAATTCCTAATAACACAGAATGTACCAGATATAATGAATTAATTCCTAATAACACAGAATATACCAAGATTAAATCAGAAAGAAGTAGAAAATCTGAATAGATCTGCAACTAATACAGAAATTGAATCAGTTAAAAAAAAACTCCCAATAAAGAAAAGCCCTAGATCTAATGGTTCCACAGGGAAATTTCATCAAACATTTAACAAACAACTAATATCAACTAGTCTCAAACTTTTTAAAAAATGTTGAAGGAGAAGAAGGACTTCCTAATTTAGCCTATGAGGCCAGCTTTACCCCAATATCAAAGGCAGAAAAAATACTACAAGAAAAGAGAACTACAAACCAATATTCTTTATGAACATTGATTTGTAAATCCTCAACAATATGCAATTCAAACCAGATTCAGCAGCTTATTTAAAAGATTACACACCATGGACAAGGGGGATTTATTACTGGAATGCAAGAATGATTCAGTATTTAAAAATCAATCAATATGATATACCACAATGACAGAATAAAGGAATAAAACCTTTTGACAAAATTTAACACCCTCCCACGATAAAAGCATTTAACAAGCTAGTAATAGAAGGATACTGCCTCAACATCATATAAGCCGCATATAAAAAATGCACAGCAAACATGATACTCAGTGGTGAAAAGGTAAAAGCTTTTCATCTAAAATCAGGAATACGACATCAATGCCTACTTTCACCACTCTATGCAAAATAGTAGGGGAAGTACTAGTTGGAGCAATTAGGCAAGAAAAAGAAATAAAAGGCATCCACATTGGAAAAGAATAAGAAACATTTTCTCTGTTCACAGATGATATATTCTTGTGTGCAGAAAACTCCAAAAATTCTACAAAAAAAAAAAAAAAACTGTCAGAATGAATAAATGGGTGCATCAAAATAGCAGGATACAAAGTCAACATACAAAAAATCAGTTGCATTTCTATGTTAATAATGAACAATCTGAAAAAAGATATTACAAAAACAATTCCATTTATATTAGTATCAAAAAGAATAAAATACTTAAGAATAAACTTAACCAAGAAGTGAAAGTCTTGCACAATGAAAACTATAAAACATTATTGGAAGAAATTAAAGAAGACATAAATAAATGGAAAGATATTCCATGTTTATGGGTTGGAAGACTTTATATTGTTGAGGTGACAATACTACTCAAAGTGATCCACAGATTCAATGCAATTCCTATCAAAATCTCAATAGTGAGACTCCAACTCAAAAAAAAAAATAACATTTTTGCAGAAATAGAAAAACCCAGCCTAAAATTAATATGGAATCTCAAGTGACCCCAAACAGTCAAGATAATCTTGACAACAAGCAAAGCTGCAGGACTTACACACTTTTTAATTTCAAAATTCACAAAAAACCCACAGTAGCCATAACATTGTTGTAGCGGCGAAAGGACAGACCTATAAACCAATGAAATAGAATGAAAAGCCAGAAATAATCCCTCATATATGGCCAAATAATTTTGACAAGAGTGCCAAGATGATTCAATGGGGAAGGACATTCTTTTCAACAAATTGTGTTGGGAAAACTGCATATCCACCTGCAAAAGAATAAAGTTAGATTTTTATTCGTACCACATACAAAAAGTAGCTCAAAATATCAAAGACTTAAATGTAAGACCTAAGACTATAAAACTCATAGCAGAAAACAGAAGACCAAAGCTTCACAACATTAGATTTGGCAGTGATTTTTTAAATATGATACCAAGCCGGGTTCAGTGGCTCAGCCTGTAATCCCCCGCCTTTGGGAGGCTGAGGTGAGTAGATTGCCTGGGCCCGTGGGTTCGAGACCCGCCTGGGCAGCGAGACCTACAATAAATCAAAAAATCAGCCGAGCGTGGTAGCGCATGCCTGTAATTCCAGCTATTTGGAAGGCTGAAGCGGAAGGATCGCCGGAGCCCAGCAGGTTGAGGCTGCGGTGGCCGGGAGCGGCCACTACACTCCAGTCTGGGCAACAGAGTGAGACTCCAACTCAAAAAATAAAAAAATAAAAAATAAATATGATACCAAAAGCACTGGCAACCAAAGAAAAAGCATGCACATCAGACTTCATTAAAACTGAAAACTTTTGTGCATCAAAAGACAAAATAATTACAGAGTAAAAAGGCAAATAATGGAATGGAAGAAAATAATTGCAAATCATATAATATTTAAGGGATTAATCTTTACAATATATGGAAAACTCCTAAAACTCAACAACAAAAAGATAAAAAACTCTATTAATAAATGAACAAACTACTTGAATAGACATTTCTCCCATAAAGATAGGCAAATGGTCAATAAACACATGAAAGATGTTCCACTAATAGTAAGGAAAATGCAAACTAAATCTGCAATAACCTCATACTCACTAAGATGACTACTATCAAAAAATCAGAAAAGAATAAGTGTTGACAAGGGTCGGAAGACATTGGAATCCTCATACGTTGTTTGTGGGAAAGTAAAATGACAGTATGGCAATTCCTCAAAAAATTAAAAATAAAATTATCATATGATCTAGCAATTCCATTTCTGAGTATATACCCAAAATAATCAAAAGCGATATCTTGAAGAACTGTGTAGCTATGTTTATAGCAGCATTATTCACAATAGCTTAAACATGAATGCAAACCAAGTGTACATTAGTGGATGAATGAATAAGTAAAATGTTATTCAGCCATAAAAAAGGAAGGAGATTCTGCAATTTGCTACAACATAGATGAAACTTGAGCACATTATGCCAAATGAAACAAGTCAATCACAAACAGACAAACATTGTATGACTCCACTTGTGTGAGATACTTAGTGTAGTCAGATTCATTTCATGGAGACAGAAAGTAGAATGGTGGTTTGTTGGTTGCTATGGGTGGGTGGGGGTGGGGAATGGGGATTTACTGTTTAGTGGGTACAGAGTTTAAATTTTACAAGACAAAAAGAGTTATGAAGATGAAGTTGTGATGGTTACATGGGACAACTGGTAATCACCAGAGGAATGGTGTTTCTGATGTACTCTCTGTGGGCAAGGCTTTTTGGTAGCCTGATACCAGCTGGGGATAGAGGGAAGATTTCCAGGGCATAGAAATGACTGGGTTTTCATCATTCTGTGTGTACTAACACTGGAACAGAAAACCAAACACTGGATCATCTCATTTATAAGTGGAAGCTAAACTAAGGATCTGCAGATTCACGTAGAAAGCTAGAATAGACATTAGAGATTCAGACGGGAGAAGATAGGAAAAGGTGGAGGGTTGAAATATCATCTATGGGGAATACATGCACAGGTGGGTGTGGTGGATGCACTTAAAGTCCAGACTTCTTTACCTCTATACAATGCATCCATGTAACCAAAAACTATTTGTATCCTCTAAAACTATTTAAAAAGAAAAAGAAAAGAAAAGAAAGAAACTATTGTGTTCCTGATCATGGTCAATGTGCATTTGCTTTAAAAATGAGATTAAGGATTCCTAGAAGACACCGAGAAATAACACGGGAAGTGGATTAAAAAGGCAAAGGAAGTGAGTCAAAGAAAATGAGATGGGAGAATGAGATGCCCAGGGTCTACATGCTCAGGCCAACAGACAGGACCCAGGTTGCACAAGAAAACTTCTCCACTAGAGGATAGTTGGGAAAGGAAGAGAGGAAATTCATTATCAGGGAAATGTGAATAACAAGGCAATCCAATTTGCCTAAGGGTCATGACTGAGATCTCACAGATCTCAACATGTAAAACTAAAACATTAGAGCTGCAATACTGAGATCTCTTTTCTAGTCAAACCTAGAGCTGTAAAGAGAACAATCTAGGGCCAAGCAGAAACCGCATCGGAGACTTTTAGCCTAGCATTTTGTTTTGTTTTTACTTGCTTATTTGCATTAAGTATCTCTTGCTGATATGCCACTTAATTTAGTTTAGAGGCTCTCATTTTAGCATGAGTAATCACGGTTGACTGTTTCCAGAAAACAGAAGTGGAGTGGGGAAGAGACAGATAGAAAGAAAAGGACAGCGAGAGATGTTGAATCTCATAAATGAAAGCAAAGTGATAACAGCAAGAAACAGACATACAGTGAAACAGACAAATAAAAAATACCATTTCTATTGAGTGGGCCCAGCGGAGCTGTTCCGTGCAGTGAAGGTCACGAGTTACATGACCACAGTCCTGCAGTTTTCTTATTCCGAGGCTTTTTGTAAAATGGTGGCAAAGCATTTTTTAAAATCATCCTCTCTGACCACTCATACACCATAAAGAAAGTCATTTTTCCCCTCAGGATCTTTAACCATGTTATACTCTCTTGCAGATGTCTCACAAACAATTCTTCCAGAACACCCCTCAGTATGTTCTTTCTAAGGCAGGGTTCTCCCTCTAAATGACTGTTTAATCCATTCTTCATATAAGTTTTTCTCTGCAGTGGAGTAGGAAGTGTTTGAAATATTACTCCAGAAAACTGTTTTCTCCTGACAGTACAAAAAAATGTTTTCTATTCCAGTTCCTGGACCCACATCACACAAATATTCACATGAAAAATATTCACTACTTTCAAATGTGACTTAGTAATAAAACTGAGTCTCTACTAATGCTGACCAATTCCAAAAAGTTTTGACATTGATTATTCTGCTTATTTTTGGCATAAGTGTCAAAAAAACAGACGAATGAAAAAACCCCATAAAAGTTGCTACTCTCCATAGGAAAAAAGAGAATTCTAATTTGCCATTCGATGAAATATTTCACATTACATATTCTTTAACTTCCAAATACTTAACCCTCCAATAGTCAACAGTGTTTAGTCTTGATAAGTTTTGGGGGTTTTAGGCAGGATTTGCCCCCTTCTCCCCTGTAAGATCAAGTTCTAAGATACCATAGGGATTCAAAGGAAAAAAATAAAATCAACCCCTCCCCCTTTTGGAAATGTAGACAATCAGATAAATACCTTAGTCATTAACACTCCTATTTTATATTTGCATTCTGATTTAAAATTTTGTCTTTTCCAAGTCTGCACCATCTCTTGATTTTTTATTTTTTTTTAAACATGCTTGCCAGAACAATTTGTTTCTAACTGCAGACTGATGGAATCTCCGTAAACCCTCTTCCGATGGGAAACTGTAATATGGGTTGTGGACTTTCACAGACACTGATGTTATAAAATTATTTCTTTTAAAAATCAGCAGAAAAAGCCATGCCACCAGGACCTACTTCCTCCCTGCTGATCTCTTAGGATACAACTCTTCTGCTTCCTAAGCTTTTATGGTAGCTATCTCACTCTCCTAATTAAGTGATGAAGTGAATACTGGATATAAATTATGTGCAGACAGGATCTTAGAAATGTTTCTCACTTTCGTGTGTGTGTGTGTGTGTGTGTGTGTGTGTGTGTGTGTTTTAATTTAAAACACGAGATGGTTCATTCCTGGAACTGTCTGGTAAGTAGCTATTTCTGTGTTAGGTCTGTTCCCTCTGTCTACAACCTTCATCCACTCCAAGCACTTTCCACCTTCTCATTCCCATGTTCTGTGCCTATGACAAGCCTCTGAGTCTGGGAATCATGGTGTTTATGGGTTGAACAGTAATGCCAGGGAAGGAGTATACAAGATAGAGTAGGATTCTCAAAGATCTATTTCCCAGAACTGGGTGCAGTGGTGCACAGGTGACATCTCAGCTACTCAGGAGGTTGAGAAAGGAGGATCTCTTGAGTCCAGAAGTTCAAGGCAGCAAGGAGATATGATCACAACTGTGAATAACCATTGCACTCCAGCCTGGGCAACACAGTGAGACCTCTGTCACTACAAAAAAAATCTCTTTGCCATTATGCCATTAATTCTGCAAGATTTATAATGATAGCTACCATTTACTATAAGCCAAGCACTGGCAAGACATCTAATCCTCAGAATAATCCTGTGAATTTGATACTTCTTTTCTGTTTAACACATGGGGTGAATGGGATTTAGGAGTCTGGGCAAACTTTCCAAACAGACCAAAACAAAAACAAAAACAAAACACACACACACACACACACAAACAAGTTAGTAAGAGCAGAGTTAGGATTTGAACTTGTGTTTACAGAGTCCAAACTCCTACTCTCTCTACTCTTGCCGAACCTGTGATCCAAAGCCTAAGACTTCCTGGATTCTAAAGGGATCTTTTTGATCCTGTGGGTCTGTTTCAAGTTAACATGGAGATCTCTTTCTTGCATGCTTTCAAAAAAGTTTAAATCATATAGATCATATTAGACATGCTTAAGTGTTAAATATACTTTAATCTATTGTAATAGTTAATATTATGAATAGAAGGTCGAGTAGAAACCATAGTATAACATTAACTGGATTATCATACTTCTCAATGATTATGTATGAGCGAAGTTCACTCTTCCATTTATTCATCATCAATTCATTCACCTCTCCATCCGTCCATTCATCCATCCATCCAACAAATTGAGACTATTATGGGCCAGTTGCTATTCTAGGTTTATAGAGATGGAGGTAAAGAAGTCAGAACTTTCTTTTGCTCTCAAATATATTTTAGATCTGCACTGTCCAATAGGACTTTCTGTGAGATAAAAATATTATATCCTTGCCCTACTGAGAAAAGAACTGAGGAATTGCATTTATAATTATATTTAATTTTTTGGAAATTAATTTAAATGTAAATAGACACATGTGGCTAGTAGTCACAGTCCTAGAGGCTTTCAGAAGGTAGAGAGATAAAAATAAATAAATAAGCAAGTTAATGCTTATTATTTCTATTATTGATATATACTATTTTATATATTTATGAGACATGTGAGTATTTTTTACATGCATAGAATGTATAATGATTAGGTTAGGGTATTTGGGGTATCCATCACCTTGAGTATTCACCTTTCCTATGTGTTAGTAACATTTTCAAGTCCTCTCTTCTAGCTACTTTGAAATATACAATATATTATTGCTAACTACTGTTGCCCAGTCTGCTACAGAACATTATAACTTAGTTCTTCTTTCTAACTGTGTTTGAACCCATTTACCAACCTCTCTTCATTTTCTCCCCCTGCTTTCATACCACTCCTAGCCTCTAGAATTTATCATTCTATTCTCTATCTCTGTCAGATAAATATTTTTAGCTCCTGCGTAGGAGTAAAAACATGCAGTTTTTGTTTTTCTATGCTTGGTTTATTTCACTTAACATAATGCCCTCCAGTTCCATTCATGTAGCTGAAAATGACATAATTTCACTCCTTTTTTTATGGCTGAACAGTATTCCATTGTGTATATATACTATGTTTTCTTTGTTCTTTCATCCATTGGTAGACATAGGTTGATTCTGTATCTTCACTATTGTGAATATTAAGTATGGGAGGGCAGTGCAGTTATCCCTTTGATACACTGATTTCTTTTTCTTTGGACACAGAACCATATGCTGGATCATATGATAGCTCTATTTTTAGTTCTTTAGGATATCTTCCAACTCTTTTCCCTAGTGGTTACACTCATTTATATTTCTACCAACAGCGTACAAGAGTTATCTTTTCTCTGCATCCTCACCAGCATCTTCTATTTTTTGCCTTTTTAGTAATAGTCATTGCAACTGGGATAAGATGATATCTCATTGTGGTTTTTATTTGCATTTCCTTGATGATTAATAGTGTTCATTTTTTTTATATACTTGTTGGTCATTTGTATGTCTTCTTCAGAGAATTGTCTATTCGTGTTCTTTGTTCACTTTTTTTTTTTTCTTTTTTGAATTGGAGTCTCACTCTGTCGTCCAGACTGGAGTGCAGTGGCCGCTCCCGGCCACCGCAGCCTCGACCTGCTGGGCTCCGGCGATCCTTCCACCTTAGCCTTCCAAGTAGCCGGAATTACAGGCATGCCCCACCACGCCCGGCTGATTTTTTGATTTATTGTAGAGATGAGGTCTCGCTGCCCAGGCGGGTCTCGAACCCGCGGGCTCAGGCATTCCACTCACCTCAGCCTCCCAAAGGCGCGGGATTACAGGCTGAGCCACCGAGCCCGGCTTCCTGGTTACGTTTTAATAATACATACTACATATTAGGCAACTGCAAAATCCTCGGCCACTCTACAAATAAAGTAAAAACAGAAATTTAAGGATTACCAAGTTCATCTTAAGACAAAATGTTCCATCCAAATATGGCAATATGATACTTTTTTTCCGGTAGTCTAGCCTTAATTGTCCTGAGGAACTTAAGGGATTTGTACTACCAGATACCCGATTACAACTCTCAAGAGGACCAGAATGTTGCTGGAGACATGAAATGACTGATTCATAATACCCACATGCCAAATATCTATGAAACATGAGACGAACTCGAAGCCTTGATTCTTGTTTATAGCGCAGCAAGATGCCGTGAGAATTTTTCGGATTCTGGACTTCTGTATCACAGATTACTTATTCGTCAATACCGAGGGGCCATGTAATGTCCTGTATATGAGGAT